>NC_085845.1:115000-330336 GCF_035594765.1 Anolis carolinensis | reverse complement strand
GTGTTTCTGAGTGGTTAATTTCTCTACTTAAGAGTCAGCGGAAGATTTGGCTCACATACTTTCCCTCAGTGTCACATCCTCTCATACACACATCGCATAGACTAAAGTATTATAGCTGGCAGTGGCAGGGATCCAGAAAGAAGGTTTGACCCCTGTCATAGTGGGATTTCAGTGATCCCATATTCTAAAGGCGTCGGAAAGGAGTGGCATATAAAGAAAAAGATTCCGTTATCCTAAACGAAAAGAGGCTTTGGGCAGGGTGTCACATGTAATGGTGGCAGTGGTATCTTTCTTTATTGTAAGGCCATGCATTGCCCCCAGTAGTTGTATTTCAAACCACTGTACATTTACTTCGTGAAAACACAGTCTATATTTTCTAGTACAAAAAACTATAAATTGATCAGGAATGTATATTCAACTTAAATAGCGGAAAAGTGCACCTGGTGCTGTTGCACTGCAGAGGTTTCTGCATGTTCCATAAGATTTTATGTTGTCAACACAAAATATAAAGAGCAAATATGAAAAAAAAACAAGACACTACAATAGACTAGGTTTGCAGGCATTGGATAACCTATCATTGGTGTACTGCCAGTTGCAGGGTATGTATACTGCTGTTGGTTCATTGCACCCTGCATGTTTGCCATGTTATTTCCATACAGCTGGTCATAGCCATTCTGGAAAGCTGTGGTGCCAGCCCTAAATCCACTCTGCTTGCCACTTGCTCAAAAGTTGCTTCCAAAAGCCAGTTCCATTATCAAAACCTAGAGCACCATTAGGCACCATTCTGAGTTTTTGCACCAAAGTCTCTCTTGGCCACTGCACCATAGGTTCTTTCAAAGTTTTCCCTCTCTCTAAATCCAAATCCACCTCTTTTGCCAGCAGAGTATCTGTCACGTCGGTCACCTCTGGAACGACCAAAACCTCTGTCTTCAACCAACTGGAGCAATTTTGGGTTGATTGCCTGATTAGCTTCACGAAGTACAGAGATGAGGTCGCTTACTTGCTTTATATTGTTAGGTGTAAAGAATGTATATGCTGTGCCTGTTTTGGTACTGCGGGCAGTTCGTCCAATTCGGTGGATATGGTCCTCAGAGGAGTTAGGGTAGTCATAATTGATGGCAAATTTGACAACTTCCACATCTAGACCTCTGGAGGCAACATCTGTAGCAATCAGGATAGGAGCCTTCCCATGTTTGAATTCATTTAAAACCCAGTCTCTCTCCTGCTGGCTTTTGACACCAGGAATACCCATTGCCGGCCACCCATCTCGTCTCATTTTTCTAGTAAGGTCATCACATCTTCTTTTGGTCTCCACAAACACAATTGTCTTGTTTTCTTTCTCACTCGTAATTTCTTCCATCAAACGTATAAGCTTGTCATCTTTCTCTACATCATGACATACGTCCACTATTTGCAGAATGTTGTGATTTGCACTAAGCTCCCGTGCACCAATGTAGATGTGTGTGTGTGTATTCTTTTAAGAAGTCTTCTGCAAGTTGTCTCACTTACTTAGGCCAAGTTGCACTCAACATGAGTGTCTGCCTATCAGGTATTATCTGGTCTACGACCTTTCGGATCTGAGGTTCAAAGCCCATATCCAACATCCTATCAGCTTCATGAAGAACAAGGTAAGACCTCCAGAGTTTGGTCTTTCCTGCTTCCACAAAGTCTATGAGTCTACCAAGTGTTGCAATGCAAATTTCCACCCCTCTTTCCAGATCATGTATTTGTGGTCCCTTAGGAGCACCTCCATAAATACAAGTGGACTTTAAGCGGCAGGCTCTGCCATATTCTGCAGCCACTTGCTGCATTTGTTGAGCCAATTAGAATCATAGAATCATAGAATAGTAGAGTTGGAAGAGACCTCACGGGCCATCCAGTCCAACCCCATTCTGCCAAGAAGCAGGAAATCGCATTCAAAGCACCCCCGACAGATGGCCATCCAGCCTCTGCTTAAAAGCCTCCAAAGAAGGAGCCTCCACCACAGTCTGGGGCAGAGAGTTCCACTGTCGAACAGCCCTTCTCACAGTGAGGAAGTTCTTCCTGATGTTCAGGTGGAATCTCCTTTCCTGTCGTTTGAAGCCCTTGTTCCCTTGCGTCCTAGTCTGCAGGGCAGCAGAAAACAAGCTCCCTCCCTCTTCCCTATGACTTCCCTTCACGTATTTGTACATGGCTCTCATGTCTCCTCTCAGCCTTCTCTTCTGCAGGCTAAACATGCCCAGCTCTTTAAGCCGCTCCTCATAGGGCTTGTTCTCCAGACCCTTAATCATTTTAGTCGCCCTCCTCTGGATGCTTTCCAGCTTGTCCACATCTCCCTTCAACTGTGGTGCCCAGAATTGGACACAGTATTCCAGGTGTGGTCTGACCAAGGCAGAATAGAATAAGGGGGAGCAGGACCTCCCTGGATCTAGACGCTATTCCCCTTTTGATGCAGGACAGAATCCCGTTGGTTTTCTTAGCAGCCGCATCACATTGTTGGCTCATGTTTAACTTGTTGTCCACAAGGACTCCAAGATCTTTTTCACATGTACTGCTGTCTAGCCAGGTGTCCCCCATTCTGTATCTTTGATTTCAATTTTTTCTGCCGAAGTGAAGTATCTTCCATTTGTCCCTGTTGAACTTCATTTTGTGAGTTTCGGCCCATCTCTCTAGTCTGTCAAGATCGTTTTGAATTCTGCTCCTGTCTTCTGGAGTGTTAGCTATCCCTCCCAGTTTTGTGTCATCTGCAAACTTGATGAACGTGCCTCCTAACCCTTCGTCTAAGTCGAGTTGGTGCAAGCACCAGACAAATAGGCCAATCTCCTCTCTCAAGAAATGGCTGATGATTTATATGCACTATGGCAGGCAACAAATAAGACAGCATTTTTCCCTGATCCAGTTTGTGCAACTCCAACCATATCCAGGCCACTCAAGGCAACAGGCCAGCCTTGTGCTCGAATAGCAGTTGGGTCAGTAAAGTTCTGTTGCTGGATTACTTCCATAATGTTTGCTGGAAAATTAGCTTCATAGAAGTTCATAACATGTTTTGGACAGTTATGGCCCTTAACTGAAATTTCCTTGCTTCCTCTATGTAGTTCAATCTCTTGCATGGGACGCCTTGCAATATGAGGATGTTCCTGGTAAAAGTTCTTCTCTAACTTGGGAAGCTCATCTAGGTTCCAATTCTTCTTTGTCAGCTTTTCTCCTGGATTTCCAAACATCTTTCCACCTAAAGACCCCCTCTGCTTCCTCCAAAACGAGGGCTACCAAACCCACGGTCCTTGTCGCTGGAATAGACAGGCATGCTGACGACGAGGAGGCGGCCTTGAATGATGGAACGGCGAGGGAAAGAACAAGGCTGAAATCAAACCAAAGCCGGTGGCGACTGAATGGGGTGGTGGCAGTGGTGGGGATCTTGAAAGAGAGATTTCCCCCTGCCTGTTTGAGAAGCCACTCTTGTGCCTTTTCATGAAGAGAGTCCTCCATTTAATGAACCTTTTCCAACGATGAAAAACTGGTGAAGAACCCCAGGGTGTATCTCATTCAACCGTGTTTCTTGCAGGCGCAAAGGCCCAACCCTTGCCGGCCAGGGGGAGCATCGCCATAAGAAAAGGAACCATGATTCTAGAATTTTTTTTTAATTATTAAAAAAATTAGCTGGGACAAATTAAAGTAAACCCTTCTCATCTTAAGCAAGTGGTGTTTGAAACCTGGTGGGAAAGCAGAAGAAGGTTGGTTTGGCCAAATCGAGCCGCATGGCCGTCCAAAGAGCACGGAAGCAGAGGGATTGCTGATGCTGTCATCCCACTGTTGACACAGGAGCCAAAGATGCGACCCTCAGACCAACATCGCGGACAACGAGGGCGTAAAGTCCAGAGGGACACATTGGAAGCAATAATGAACTTACAACAACATTTTTAATCCTGTGTTTTCATTGAGATATTGCATTCCTGTTTTTCCTTTTCTAAGTTGTGATTTGTATTTTGTGGCTTTAATTTTGTCCTCATGTTGTTTGGGCCGCTGCCCCAAGAAAGCTGCACCGAGCCCACGCAGGGAGATGTTGGCGGGTTATAGATAAATTTTTATTCCTTTTTAATTGTTCATATTTTTATCACTCGGAGAGTCCGCCTCACTTCAAAGGGATTTCTGGATATTCTAAGACCGGAATGTTGGCCTTGAGGAAGACCATTCTCTCAACAGAAAGGGGATCCAGCAAGCTGCAGCAAGGGGTCACACCATCGCCAGCCATGCTGAAGACCCTCTCTAAAGCCTTGAACTGCGTGGATCATAATAAATGGCATGTGCTGGGTTTTATGGGGATTCCAAGTCACCTAGTCTGTTCCCCGAGAAGTGTAAGTTGCCATGGTAGGAACAGAAAACGGATCAACAGACTGGTTCCAGATTGGGAAAGGGGTGCAGCAGGGCCGCATAATTTCAGCCTCTGTAATCAACCTGTTGGCAGAACATATCATGCGACATGCGGGGCTTGAGGAACTCTAGGCCGGGATTTAAAATTTCTGGAAGAAACATTAACAACCTTTGGTATGAGATAACAGTCTGATGGCTGAAAGGGAGTAGGGGCTGAGGAGCCTTATCTCCAAGGTGAAAGAAGAAAGGGCCAAAGCCGGGTTGCAGTTAAACATAAAGAAAAAAACATTTAAGGGAACCACACTGATTTATAACTGGCAAATTCTGGGATAGGATGTGGAGGCGATGAAAGACGTTTTATTTCTTCTTGCGAAATATCACTGCAGATGCAGACTGTGGCCAGGAAATCAGTAGACGTTTCGGAGAGCTATGTCCAAACTTGACAAAATAAGAGCAGAGACTTCGCGCAACCATAGGAGGTCCGCATACTCGCATTGTCATAGCAATGCAATTCCGCATAGTAACCTGTGGATGTGAGAGCTTGACTGTAAGGAAGGCTGAGCGAGGGAAGAAAGGCACTTTTGAACTGAGCTGCTATAGGAAAAACAGGAGAGTGCCTGGGACGGAAAGAAGATCCAACTGGTCCATCCTCCATGTTATAATGCCCGGCCTCTTCAAGGAGGGAAGGATATTAGAGGCAAAACAGCAGGCTGGCATGGACTTGAAGGAAATGTGGCCGTAGACATCTGACAGGGAAGTCTTGTGTGAACCCGTCCACGAGTTCACCATGGCTTGGAGAAGACTAAAAGTCAGAGCACTGCGTGAAAGACTTTCTCCCGTGTGATTCCACCGTCTTTCCTCGTCCTCCTTTGAAAACGGCAAGAAGCAC
The DNA here is from genome assembly GCF_035594765.1 of Anolis carolinensis. Lineage (NCBI taxonomy): Eukaryota > Metazoa > Chordata > Lepidosauria > Squamata > Anolidae > Anolis > Anolis carolinensis. The sequence continues at coordinate 325,100 of NC_085845.1, read as the reverse complement.
TTCCGGACCAAGAGGACCTGCGCCCACATGTCTCTAACAGCCACAAAGGCACACTCCCTGACGGCCAAACGGCACCGTCCCCGTGCGCGGCAACAGGGCGCGGGGACCATCAGGCGGCCGGCCCGCGGGCAGAGCGTTGACCACCTTCTCAAGGTGACGGTAAAGCTTGGAAAAGTTAAAGAGGATTGGGAAAATAGAAGGCAAAAGTAAGAAGGGGCGACCAAGGCCGAGATGGAAGGACAACGGTATCCCAGAAGTGTCTGGCATGAACTTGAAGGAAATGTGGCCGTCGACGGCCGACGGGGAAGTCTGGTGTGTACCCGTTGACGAGCACACCTTCGCTTATAGAAGACTACACGCCCGAACACTTACTCCCGTGTGATTCCCTCGTCCTCCTTTGAAAATGGCAAGAAGCACTTCCGCAACAAGAGGACCTGCGCCCACATGTCTCTAGCAGCCACAAAGGCACACTCCCTGACGGGCATTGGCGGGGACCGGAATGGGTACTGGAAAGGCTCTTTAAACTCTTGACCGTATCCCACAACCTTGACTGCATGAATCCAGAGTAAAGCTTCGTCTGGGCACCTAACTTGACTGGCAGAGGCAGGCTGGCACCAAAACTCTCATAACCCACAAGAGTTGTAAAAACAGTTTTAATCCACAGGGAGAGCGCAAGCCCCAAACCCCCAACCCCTTTCAGCCCTGGATGGACGACCAATTAGCCCCAGGGATACCCGACCAGGCATCGCCGTAAGTAATGGAACCTCATATGCAAATTTTGACATCGCGGACAATGCATTAAGACCAGAATGAGACAACAGACATTTGATAGAATAAAGAAGTTTTAACTTTTATTTTTATGAAATACATGCCATCGTATAAGACAACTCAAAACACAGGAAATGTGCTTGCAAACTGTGCATTTCAAATAGTATTGCAATCCTTCGGGGATTGCTTTATGTGGTGCTCATCAAACGGCAGCAAAGTAAGTCTCTTCTCAAAACAGCAATCAGTGGAGAAAGGGCATTCCCCTAGAAGGACACCAGGATAGAGGAGTTCAGTGTGCCTGCCCATCATCAGTGAGAAGTTGAGGAAAAAGCTCAATGTCCCGAGAAAAGGTCCATCACAGAAGCGGGGAAAGACTTGGCGTTATGAAGATAAAACCTCTGGTCTTCGGAGAGGGTGCCTCACTTCCAAGGAAGCTCTGGAAAATTCAAAACAGGGAGGCTGGCCTTGAGGAAGACCAATTTCTCCACGGAAAGCAGATCCAGCAAGCTGCGGTGAGGGGTCATGACATCGCCGGCCATGCTGAAGACCCTCTCGCTCTGCACGCTGGTTGGAGGGCAGCTGAGGAACTTGCGGGCAACATTGGCCACATGTGTTCTTGGGAAGACCAGTAGGCCAACGGATCACAGGATATATTCTCCTGCGGTTCCTCGAAGTAACGGTTGACGCAACACTCAGCAGAATCCAGCTTCCGTAGCTTGGATGAATGAGACACCCCCGATTGTGCCAGTATGGCGACCATTTTCCCAAATAAATCTCCCCCCCACACACATACACACACCGCTGCTGCTGCTGCCCTTGCTGCTGCTGAAGCTGCTCTCTAGAGTTCGGAATCTTATCGCACGGCACTTCCGGGCTGTCGGACTCGCCACTGCTGCTAGTGCTAGGGGTGGCAGGCATCCGTGCCAGGGGGCCCATGTGCTGCTCTCCCCCCCCCCTGCGGCGACACACTCCTCCTCGTGCACAAGGTTTACGAGACGTGCCTTCCACTCCGGATAGTCTTTGGAGCAGACGGTGTCCTTCAACCTCGGATCACAAATGGCTGCCATCATGTGGACTTGGCTGCTTAGCAGCGGCTCCAGATGTTTACGAACGGCAAGGGTCAGCTTTCTCACGACCTCCAGGACCTGCGGTGTTAGATTGCTGGCCAGGGAGTCGAGTGTTCGACCTCCTCCCAGCATATCCAGATGCCTCTTTAGGGCCAAGACCAGAGGCACTCCCTGGCTGAGAAGGGCCCCCTGTGCCGAAAGGGTCTCGGTTGCTTCCTTGAACGGTCTCAGAACTTCCACCAGCTGGGAGATGGTGTCCCACTCTTGCTTGCTCGGAACAAGCTTGCCAATGGACGCAACCAAGGAAAGGGAGATTCCATGGACCGCCTTCTGCTGCTCCACCATTCTTGCTAGCATCTTGAAGGTGGAGTTCCACCGGGTGGAAACGTCCTGTAGGAGCTTGTGCTGCAGTAGCCCCTCCAATTTCTGTGGGTCCCTTAGCTCTTTGGCAGCCTTGATGCTGCGGTGGAAGAACCCGGCGATCTTGCGGCAGCGTTCAATCAGCTGTGAGAGGTGTGTGCCACCAGCGGAGGCCTGCTGCTGCTCCTCCACGCTCTTGAAAGCATCCTTGACGGTGGTGTGCAGCAAGTGTGCCATACATGTAACGTTGGTGAAGCCGGCGCTTTCAACTGCCCTTATCATGTTTTTCCCCTCGTCAGTGACCATGAACCTCGTCCTCATGGTCTCCGGATGCCTTGGTGTCCAGGCCGTCATCATGTCATCGAGGATCTTGCAGATTGTTTCCGCCTTGTGGTCCCTGTCTACGGCCTCCATGGCGAGGGGGCCCCAGCGCTGTCCGGTCTCCATGCTGTCACCTTTATCCCACCAATGTGCAGTCAACGAAAGATAGGAATGGCCACCCCCAACACTTGTCCAAATGTCAGACGTGTAATGGATGTGCCCTCCAAGGGCGCTCCGCAACATTGCCTCTACACGTACTAGGCTTGAGCAAATTTTTCGTTAGTTCGTTAAATTCGTTAAAAATTCGTTTCGCAATTACTTTTGAATTGATATTTGAAACATCTGCTCACTGCCTTACAAATATTACGAATTTGAATAATAAAAGTATCTTTTTTCGTTTGTTTCTGCTGTCTTCGGATGTAGCTGTAGCCCCTCTGAGAGGAGAAGCCATGTTGGCATGCCTCTCAGCCAATCAGAGCGGAAGAGAGAGGGAGGGAGAGTGATGGCCATCGATCTGCTAGCATTTTTAAAAAACGTTGCTTCAAAAATCCCCAAAAACCAGTGGATGGGTCAAACATTATGAAACTTGATAGGCAAAGAGTACTTAATTTCTGCTTCCATTCTGGCAAATTTCATCACAATAGCTTTCAAAATGCAGGAGAACGAAGCCTCTGAATGTTGACCATTCTTTTAAGTGGAAATGAAGCAAGTCGCCATTATGAGCAAAAAACTCCATTTCCCAGAAGCCTTAGCAAGCCAATCAAAGTGGAAGGAAGAAGGACAGGGAAGCGTGGCCATCGATCTGCTAGCATTTTTAAAAAACGTTGCTTCAAAAATCCCCAAAAATCAGTGGATGGGTCAAACATTATGAAACTTGATAGGCAAAGAGTACTTAATTTCTGCTTCCATTCTGGCAAATTTCATCATAATAGCTTTCAAAATGCAGGAGAACGAAGCCTCTGAATTTTGACCATTTATAAAAGCATTGGGCTGAAGCAAACGTTTCTCTCCAATAGTACTATGCCCACTTTAAAACTACAATTCCCAGGTGTTCCAGGCCCTCTCTCCTCTTAACATTCCCCACCCCCTTTTGTCCTCACTTAGAATCATAGAGTCATTGAACAGTAGAGTTGGAAGAGACCTCGTGGGCCATCCAGCCCAACCCCTTCTGCCATGCAGGAAGACACCATCTAATCCCTCCCAACAGATGGCCATCGAGCCTCTGCTTAAAAGCCTCCAAAGAAGGAGCCTCCACCACAGCCCGGGGAGAGAGTTCCACAGCTGAACAGCTCACAGTGAGGAAGTTCTTCCTAATGTTCAGGTGAAATCTCCTTTCCTGTAGTTTGAAGCCATTGTTCCGCATCCTAGTCTGCAGGGCAGCAGAAAACAAGCTTGCTCCCTCCTCTCTATGACTTCCCCTCACATATTATACATCATGTCTCCTCTCAGCCTTCTTTTCTGCAGGCTAAACATGCCCAGTTCTTCAAGCCGCTCCTCATAGGGCTTGTTCTCCAGACCCCAGATCATTTTAGTTGCCCTCCTCTGACCATCTTGACCAAACTTTCATACAGTATGTGAATTCTTGGAAGGTATGAGAAGTTTAGAGAGAAGGAGGGAGGGAGAAGTTTGAATTTTGGACTCCAATTGTGGCTTGATTCCCCACTCAGCCACCCACTTGGGCAAGTCACACACTCTCAGCCCAGAAAAGCCAATGAAACAGGAAATAGCACTTTCAAACCAGGAACTAATTTCCTTATTCAGAGGCTGATAGCCATCTGTCAGGAATGATTTGATGGTGTACTACGATTTCTGTTCCTGGGTGATAAATGTCATTTCCTAATTGGTTCTGTCATAGAAACATGGCAAAATCTATGACACTGCCTGAACTTTGTGCAAGCGACATGGATGGAACATATTATGGTTTGGTCCACCAATTTAACAAAGTTTCAGCCACAAAAACAAAGTTTCTCAAGTTTCTCAATGTCATGGAGCCAAATCCCAGGGCTGAATTTCCAAGCCCTGAATCTGGCTTCATAACATAACATAAATAACCCTGCAAGCACCTGGTGGGAGAAGATAAAATGAGCCTGGGAACTCAGGGTTGAAAGTATAAACAATTATAATTGATATAGTGTGGGAATGGTAGTAATGTGATCCAGAGGGTGGGATTTGATGATATTTGCGTGTGGTATTACGTTGCATCAGAAGTGATAAAATTGAATGTATGTAAACATTAGGTCATTCTCGACTTTTCCAAAGTCATGTATTCTTCAATAAAGATTGGATTTGAGAGCAGCTATCTTTGATCTGCGTTCAGACTGGTCCTTTGAAGTGAGCCTGACATTTAAGTCGAGAATCCCGTTCTCACCCTCCTGCGGAATTCGCAGTGAAGTGATAATGAGTGAAGAAGGAGATCAAAGCCCAAATGGAGCAGGGAGGCCTTCGCAAGGGGCCCGGCCGAAGAGAGAAGAGACGCTGCAAGCCATAGCTTCCTCTACGGGGTACCCCAGGCCGAACGGCGTGACCCAGAGGATTCCCAGGGGAGGAAGAGGCGTCTCTGCGGCTGCAGAATCCAGTTGGGGATCTGGAGGAAGTATGCCGGAGACCGTGGCCCTGCGGTTATCCATCCTGGAAACTAATTTATCCAGGCTGTCGGAAACCGTGGGGAGGTTGGTGCCACTATTGGAAGAGAATCTCCAAAAGGAGCCCATCCGATATGGCGCCGAGAGAGAGCCAAGTAAAGAAGGAGATTGGAGCCAGAGGGGCCAGCGAGCATCAACGCAGAGTCCCGTGGCGGCAAGGGACGAGGGAGATGAGGAATACTGGCAGGAGCTGGAGTTCCGAGACAGAATGGCACGCGAAGTGGAGCGCCAGCGAGCTCTGGGAACTCTGAGGCCGCCATCTCCAACAGAGCTCCCAACCCCCCGAATGGGCGTCGGGGTGGAAAGACCACTGGGGCCAGGGATCGGGTCCAGTGGATTTGCAGACGAAGGCGGAGAGGAGCGGGAGATCCAGGAAGAGGAGGAGGATGTGCCGTACGACGAGGAAAGGCGAGATGCGGGGGCTACAGCGAGGCCAGTATGCGGATGGGTGGAAGGGCCGACAGCGGCGGCAGAATTTCGGGAGCCGCGCAGAATGACCACCGGAGTGGGGCGCGGCGTGTTCCAAGGGGCCGCCCGAGGAAACCCGATGCAACCCTTCCCCATGCCTCCCAGACAGCATCAACGGGCCGCAGAATGGATGCCAAGAAGGGAAGATCTCAAACTAGAATACGGAGGGGAATCAGATGAACTGAACTTTTTTCTAATTAGCATCAGAGGATACATGGAAGACAATGCACACACATTCCCCTCCGAAGCAAGCAGGGTTCGAGCCATCGGCAACACACTAAAGCGAGGAGCAGCCAGCTGGTATGTGCAACTACATGCCAGACGCGACCCATGCCTGAGGTCAGTGCCCCGCTTCCTCGCCGCACTGGAAAACCGGTTCAGAGACCGGCTAGAACAATTGAGGGCTCGAGACCAGCTGAAAGGAATAAAGCAGAGGGACAAAACGGTGCCCGAGTACGCAGAGGAATTCCTCCACCTCGCGGAAAGGGTACCAGAGTGGTCTGAAGTGACCAAAGTGGAATTATTTAAAGAGGGACTACGCCCCGAGATTTTCAGCTGGGCAGCGCACAGAGATGACCCCGAAACGCTCCAGGGATGGATTCAACTAGCGGGGCGCGTTGAATCCACCCTAGCCCAAGTAAAGCGCTTCAGGAGCAGCGGCGGCCAGCAAAGACCGGTGGCGAGAGGTCGAGGAGAAACGAGGAAGCAGGAAAGACCCGGAGGGAGGCCGGGGATTCCCTCCAGAGGAGACGACAACAAACCTAAACCGGGATGCTTTGTATGTGGGAAGACGGGCCATCGAGCAGCAGAATGCTGGGCCCGGAAGGGGGAGCCGCCAAAACCCCCAAAGCCCAAGCCAGCAACCGGGAGGCGTGCGGAAGAGGAGGTGCAAGCCCCAGAATCTTCAGAAAAACTGGTGAGTCGGGACAAACGCATGATAGTAGTGCCAATCTGCCTCTCGGGGCTAGAGAATCGGGCCACCTGCAAGGCATTTGTGGATTGTGGTTGTTCTAGAAACATTATAACTCCGGAATTAGCAGGAGCGCTGAAATGTCAGCAGATGGCGCTTGACTCCCCAATTGCATTTTCGCAGCTAGATGGATCAGTCGCTGCTGGGGAAGTATCTACAAAGGAAATACGGGGGGTCCCATGTAAAATAGGCAAATGGGAAGGAAGAATATCCTTTGTGATAGCCCCTATTGCCACATACCACGTAATATTAGGGATACCATGGCTCGAACAGGCAAATCCTGAAGTAGATTGGAGAGGAAAGAGCCTAGCATTTAAAGAACAGCAGACGCAATGGGAGATAAGCAAAATTGCAGAAGAGGAGGACGAGGGAGATGAAGCAGATGAGATAGACCCACAGCTATTGCCACCTGAATACAGAGACTTTGTGGATGTTTTCAATCAGAAAGAGGCCAGTAAATTACCTCCCAAAAGGAATATAGAAGTAGAAATTGAAATAACCCCAGGAGCAAACTTACCAAAACCAAAAGTGTATCCCATGTCTGTGCAGGAGAAGGAGGAATTGAGGAAATATATTGATAAAAACCTGGCGCGAGGCTTCATTAAGCCATCCAATTCGCCTCTCGGGGCCCCAGTGTTATTTAGGAGAAAGAAAGACAACTCCCTAAGATTGTGCATTGATTATCGAAATTTAAATGCAATTACTAAGGACAATAAATACCCTATGCCCTTAGTAAAGGATTTAATTACCGTATTGAAGAAAGGGAGCATATTTACCAAACTGGATTTAATTGAAGCATATCATAAATTAAGAATTAAACCGGAGGATACTTGGAAAACTGCATTTTCCTGCGCATTCGGCCATTTTGAATATAAAATTTTACCTTTCGGATTAAAAAATGGAGGCGGTTGCTTTATGCAGCTTATAAATGAAATACTACACCCATTGTTGTACAGAGGGGTATTCATATTTCTTGATGATATCTTGATTGTGAGCGAAGATAAGGAAAAGCACGTAAAATTGGTCCGGGAAGTTTTGCAGAGACTAAGAGAAGCAAAGCTGTACGCAAAACTGTCCAAATGTGAATTTAATAAAACTCAAATTGACTTTCTGGGGTATCGGATATCTCCAGAAGGGTTAGCTATGGATCCAGCTAAAGTATCAGATGTGAAAGAATGGGGAGTGCCTCAAACAAGGAGGCAATTGCAATCATTTCTGGGGTTTGCAAATTTTTATAGATCCTTCATAAAAGGCTTCGCGCAAATAACTGCACCCCTTACTGAACTTTTAAAAACAAAAGGGAAAGGGGAGACAGCAAAAGTAAAAGCTCCTGGCGCCAAACTGGGTTGGACGCCAGAATGCCAAAAGGCATTTGAAACCCTAAAAGAATGCTTCACAGAAGGACCCATCCTAAAACACCCCGATATCAGGAGCCCTTTCATAATCCATTGCGATGCCTCAGACTGTGCGTACGGGGCAGTACTATTGCAAAAAGATCAAAATGGGAACTTAAAACCCTGCGGATATTTGTCCCGGAAGTTCAGCGAAACTGAAAAATGTTGGCCAATATGGGAAAAAGAGGCATTAGCCATATTAAAAGCCTTAGAATGCTGGCGACACTTCCTCGAAGGAAGCGGAATCCCATTTGAAATTTGGTCTGACCATAAGAACCTCCAGTATTTAAAGTCTCCTCGAAAATTGTCCCCCAAACAAATTAGATGGGCGCAATACTTCAGCAGGTTCGATTTCCAATTAAAGTTTTTTCAAGGGAAGCAGAATGTCTTGGCAGATGCTCTTTCACGCATGCCTCAACACGGAGGCATAACCACAGCAAAAGAGGGAACAATATTCTCTGATAAACAATGGGGCTTAGCTGTCAGGACAAGAGCGCAAACCCAAAAGGAGAACACTGCTATTGTTGAACTCGACGGGGAAGATAATTGGGGAAACGAACTGAAACAGTCTTATGATGGAGATCAGTGGATCGCATCCAACGCAGAAAAGGGGGAGCAGAAGGGGGGATTTTGGTTTGTGAACAAGAAACTGTATATCCCAGCAACATTAAGGATTAAGATTTTGCATCGTTTTCACAATAACCAGAGCGCTGGTCATACAGGAATTACAAAAACAACCAAGGCAATAGCAAAACATTGCTGGTGGCCGGGGATGAGGAAGGACATAAAGAATCATGTTGTTCAATGTGATGATTGTGCCAGAAATAAATCGAGAGGAGGGAAGCCAATGGGATTATTACAAACAGTAGCAGAACCTACCAGACCTTGGGAATGTGTAGCTATGGACTTTGTGGGGGAACTACCGGTTAGCAAAGGACATCGTTATATTTGGACAGTATTAGACCTGTTTTCTAAACAGGCCCACTTTATAGCACTGACGAAACTACCATCAGCCGAGAAACTAGCTGAATTGTACATAAACCACATTTACAAACTGCATGGATGTCCCAGTAGAGTGGTCAGTGACAGAGGAGTACAATTCACAGCAAAATTTTGGGAAAAATTCTTGGAAATGCTAGGAGCAGAAAGGAGTCTAAGTTCTGCTTTTCACCCCATGACAAACGGGGCGGTAGAACGTACTCAGCAGACACTTGGGCAGTTCCTTCGAATGTACTCTAACATGAGACAAAATGACTGGTCTAGGTGGTTGGCTTTTGCAGAACTAGCTTTTAATTCGACTATACATTCAGCAACAAATAAAACCCCCTTTGAAGTGGTTTACGGGTATGAAATACAGCCTTTGCCCCAGTTGCCAAGATGGACAGAGAATGAGGAAACAGAGGCAGGGAAATGGAAAACGCGAATGCTAGAATGCTGGAGTCAAGTGACTGCATCCTTAAAGGAAGCACACAAAAAGTATAAAGCGTTCGCAGACAGAAAGAGGGTGGAAGGCGATAAACTGGATAAAGGAGATCTAGTGTGGTTAAGTACCCAAAACATCAAATTGGGGCTACCTTCGAGAAAATTGGGCCCCAAATATATTGGACCATTCAGAATACAGGGTGTTATCAATGAAGTAACTTTCCAGTTGGCATTGCCAAAAAGTTTAGGGAAAATACACCCAGTATTCCATCGCAGCTTGCTGAAAAAATACATGGGGACTTTGGACAAAATGGACACATAGAGTTATTGTTTGATTTGTTTCAGGATTATGATGAAAGAAGAACCGAAGAGGAGGACGAAGAAAACGAGGGCGCCATGTCATGGAGCCAAATCCCAGGGCTGAATTTCCAAGCCCTGAATCTGGCTTCATAACATAACATAAATAACCCTGCAAGCACCTGGCGGGAGAAGATAAAATGAGCCTGGGAACTCAGGGTTGAAAGTATAAACAATTATAATTGATATAGTGTGGGAATGGTAGTAATGTGATCCAGAGGGTGGGATTTGATGATGATATTTGCGTGTGGTATTACGTTGCATCAGAAGTGATAAAATTGAATGTATGTAAACATTAGGTCATTCTCGACTTTTCCAAAGTCATGTATTCTTCAATAAAGATTGGATTTGAGAGCAGCTATCTTTGATCTGCGTTCAGACTGGTCCTTTGAAGTGAGCCTGACACTTTTGTCCTCACTTAGAATCATAGAGTCATTGAACAGTAGAGTTGGAAGAGACCTCGTGGGCCATCCAGCCCAACCCCTTCTGCCATGCAGGAAGACACCATCTAATCCCTCCCAACAGATGGCCATCGAGCCTCTGCTTAAAAGCCTCCAAAGAAGGAGCCTCCACCACAGCCCGGGGAGAGAGTTCCACAGCTGAACAGCTCACAGTGAGGAAGTTCTTCCTAATGTTCAGGTGAAATCTCCTTTCCTGTAGTTTGAAGCCATTGTTCCGCATCCTAGTCTGCAGGGCAGCAGAAAACAAGCTTGCTCCCTCCTCTCTATGACTTCCCCTCACATATTATACATCATGTCTCCTCTCAGCCTTCTTTTCTGCAGGCTAAACATGCCCAGTTCTTCAAGCCGCTCCTCATAGGGCTTGTTCTCCAGACCCCAGATCATTTTAGTTGCCCTCCTCTGACCATCTTGACCAAACTTTCATACAGTATGTGAATTCTTGGAAGGTATGAGAAGTTTAGAGAGAAGGAGGGAGGGAGAAGTTTGAATTTTGGACTCCAATTGTGGCTTGATTCCCCACTCAGCCACCCACTTGGGCAAGTCACACACTCTCAGCCCAGAAAAGCCAATGAAACAGGAAATAGCACTTTCAAACCAGGAACTAATTTCCTTATTCAGAGGCTGATAGCCATCTGTCAGGAATGATTTGATGGTGTACTACGATTTCTGTTCCTGGGTGATAAATGTCATTTCCTAATTGGTTCTGTCATAGAAACATGGCAAAATCTATGACACTGCCTGAACTTTGTGCAAGCGACATGGATGGAACATATTATGGTTTGGTCCACCAATTTAACAAAGTTTCAGCCACAAAAACAAAGTTTCTCAAGTAGAACAATGACTTTCACAGTAAAGACAACCCAATGAAACAGGAAATAAGACTTTCAAACCAGGAACAGATTGCTGCAATTATTAAAAAATGGTTTATTATAAAAGCTATGAAAATTCACCAAAAATCAGAGGATAAGGGAAACGTTCCGAATTTTGATGAGCTATCAGTGTTAAATGTGTTCTACCACTGTACCAAGTTTGAAGAAGATCGCTCAAAAAATGAGGGCGGGAGAGTCCTGTAAAGTCTCCCCTCGTGCTGTTTTTTTTGCTAGTGCGCATGCGCGTCCGCCATTAACGAATTACTTTTGAAACTAACGAATTTTCGTTAAATTTCGAAAGTTTTTGAGGGCAAAATTCGGAAATGACATCAGAAACGAAACTCTAGCGCCCCCTACTTTTGAAACGAGTTTAGAATCAAATTTTTCATGGATCGCTCAAGCCTAACGCGTACCTTGCAGGCCTCGTACACGTACAGCCCTGGTATCACTGTCCTTGAAAGGTTTGTCGCGATGGGATTTTGTATTGTGGACACAGCAGTTCCACGAACCGCACAAAGCCTTCTTGCTCTACCATTCTGAAGGGATGGTGGTCGAGAGCCAGCATCTCTCCCAGACGCTGAGTGATCTGCTCAACGGTGGGTGCCGTTCCCCCCGTTCTCTTCCTTCCAGTGGAATGGCCCCAATTGTCCAAGGTTAATTGAGACCTAATGGAGAAGAAGGAGAGCTCAGGGTGCTACTTGCGGGGCTAAGGGATCCCCCTCCCAAGGGAATTGAAGGATGATGTCTCTTCATGTGGACCCATAAGCCAGTGGTAGACAAATGCCTCAGGTCTTTACCCCTGCTACTGTTTGTCCCGCAGTGCCTGCACACAGCCAAGGAAGACTGTTGGGAATGGACCGTGAAGTGGTCCCAGAGGAAAGACTTCGGCCTTCCCAATGGCGGGGCCCCTGGCGGCCTTTGTGGGGTGCTCACAGGACAGGGGAGGAAAGAGTGGGTTGCGACATGACGTCCTCTGTGGGAACTGCACGAGTGGGATTGCCATCTTCCTCATCATCTGATGATGATGACAGTGTTAGGGGAAGCCTATCTATTTCTTTATTTCTACGTCCGGCGCGAGGACAATGACACGACCCAATTCAGAGACATCGGTGGCAGCCTCAGAGATGGTTGACGGTGTGGTTTTATCATGGAGGGAACCCTTTTCCGATGTCGACCCACCGGGACCACGCCCTTCCACCATTTCTGTTTGCATGGCACTGCCCTCAGGAGCACCCCTTTGTTTCCTTCCAGTGCCACCCCTCGTTTCTCTTCCCGAAGCAAAGGCTCTCCCAGAACTCTTGTGGGAACCACCTATTCCCCACGAACGCTTCATTACTGTGCTCTCACTGATGAACTCCCTGAAACGGTTCCGTATGTTAAAATTGTTTATTGCAACCGACAGACCCTTTGTAATTTTGACAGAGGCTCTTGAGATCAATGGAGTCTCTGTCTGTGTCTATGTGATCCCCTAAGACTGAAGGCCAATGCCTTGCCTTGTATTACAAACAGGGCGTGAGGGAAGCAATGCCTTGGCGGCTGCCCCACGTCCTTTGGAAACTATTTCTTCCAATGTACACTTTTAGGTTTGAAAAGAATGGCTGATCTAGTGATTGCTAAAATCAAATAAAAGGCAGAGGTCTTTAGAAACGGAGCGCCAGGAAAGCAATGCCTTGGTGCCCACGTCCTTTTAAAAATAAAAATTGCCTAAAGCCTCAGCAAGGACTCTGCCAGATCCCACAAGCCCCAAGCCAATTTCCCAAAAAATACACACAATATTGAACCAGCATCAAAAGCCAGCCCTTACCAGACCCAAACCCCTCTTTCTCGGTGTCTCTCTATAGCCAGAACTTCGCCCTCTCTCCCCTCAATGCAGGCGGCTTGATTCCTAGCGCAGCGCGAACCACCCTCTCCGCTCGGTAACCCAGCCCCGAATGGCTTGCCTGGGTTAGGGAGGGGTTTTTTATGGAGATCTTCCACGTGGACGCAGAGGACGCTAGCCCCCAGCTTTTCCAGCTATCGTGGAAGTCTCTGATTGGCCAGGGAGCGGCAGCCATTTTACGCTGCGCTAGGCTCCCATTCAAGTTAGGTTGCAGAAACAAAAAAAATTAAAAAAAATATTTTTTAAATATATATATAAAAAAATTTGGGGGGGGGGATTTAACGAAACATTAAGACACAATTAGAGAATGGGCCAACGATGGTTCAAATTACATTGCCAGTTGCGCCCAGGGACAACGTCTCAATAATCGGTTCAAAAAGCGAGAACAATCCGAAATCAATCCGAATTAAGAATCATTATGAAATTTTGGACAACCTTAATTGTCATGGCAACCATGAAGTCTTGAACTGCTCCTGTTAAGGCAATCTCAGCATGGATGTTAAAGTCCCCCAGCACTACCAGATGCTGGGACACCAAAGACACATCAGAGATCACCTCTGCTAGCTCAGGTAGGGAGACTGCTGTGTCGCGGGGTGGACGGTACACCAGCAGAATCCCCAAGCTGTCCCGGGAACCCACCTTAAGATGGACACACTCAAAACCTGTAGATTGCGGGACGGTGCACCTGACCAGGGAGATGGACTGCCGAAAGACTACCGCAACGCCACCTCTCCCCCCCCCCCCCCGGATCTAGCCTGCTGTTGAACCCGAAACCTGGAGGACAAAGCTGGGTGAGATTTACCCCACCGAGCTCGTCCAACCAGGTTTCAATGATGCAAGCCAAGTCCGCCGCCTCGTCCAGGATCAAATCCTGGATGATAGCAGATTTACCATTAATGGACCTGGCATTAAACAGCAAAAGCTTTCATCCGAGGGGGCTGTCATGGAGGCTACCACATCTAACCTTCTCCAGGGTCGCCAGAACTCTAGTGCGCTTCTCCCTGGGTCGATGGTGATTATTTCTCCCCCTCCCCCACACGGTCTCAATGGTTCCCCCCCCCCCCCCCCGTCATGGCCCACCCCCTCCCCTGGGGCCCAGGCAGGTGAAAGCTGAAATTGGGGCATCCTAGTCAGCTCTCCTTAATCGGAGAGCTACATAAGTTTGAATTGTGTCTATGATAAGAGTGTAGATCTTGAGATGGTGGTAATGATAGTGGTGGTGGTGAGAGGAGAGAGAGCTATTGGAGAAGCTAGTTTGACTGAACAGAATCAGTGACTGAGGGTAGAGATCAGAAGTGGATTGAGCAGTGGCTGACAACAAAGGAGGGGACATTTGACAATTATCTTGAGCAGAAGGGGATCTTCTGGTGTTTTGGAATTGATGGATGTCAAATTTGTGAAAGATCTTATCCAGCCAAAATCCCCTGCCCTATGTTTGGCCCTCCCTTCTGTTCTGCAGGAGTAAAACTGCTCTCCCTCTCCCCCAACAACCTCCGTTCCCATTGACACATTCACTTCACATTCAGAATGTCTTTCCCTGCCCTCCCCATCAGGCGCTCACGACCAGTCCTTGGGTTCAATGTTCATTGTGGTGTCCTCTTCCTTCTGGATGGTATATTGGGCCGGAGATCTTGCTATGAGAGAAATTCCATTAAAAATGAGATCTAATTTCTCATTTAACATAGTGAGTTGTGATAAAACAAGGTCAAACGACTTGCCCATGAGGTCGCATAGATGGAATAGTTCATTATTCCTATGGGTTCCAGGCTTGTCCATAATTCCTATATCACTTTCAAAAACCTTCCAACAGTTACCATTCCAGACCTTCACATATAATTGCACATTCCCAACCTAATCTTTCCACAGACTTTCTCAAACCAACTTTCTTGAACCTTTCCTAGACAGTTTCTAAACTAACATTCTACAAACCTACGTTCACTTGCACTAACCCTCAAACACATTCCACAACCCACAAGTCCATTTCTTAACTCATCAAAAGAAAAAACTCATAGGAAACCCTACATCAACAAATGCCCTCCCAAATGATCCAAGCTATTCCTATTGAGAACTTCCCAATTGCATCAGTCTCAACCAATAAATTAAACTCTCTGATAAGAACAAAAAAAAAAAAAAGGAAGGCTTGATGGCATCGAAACAGATGGCAGATTGATACAGAACGATGCAGCTCAATGCAGGCCGCCCCCCAATCCAGCAAGGCGACCTTAATACAGCTGGAGTTCGGTACAGGAAATCCCTTCGTCAGGCGGCACTGGCCCTGAGGGCCTCCAGGGAGGGTAATAAAACCAGCTTGCGGAGATGGTAATGATGGGGGAGGCCGATCCAGAAGAAAAAAACAGCCACACGGTTGACAATGGCGGCCACATGTAACTCCCCCCTAATCCTCCTCCTCCAGTGGCAGATGGAATAACCACTTGCTGCCAATCACCCCTGAATTAACAGATGGAAGACTGGGGGGGGGGGGGGCAGAGTCTTCAACGATATTTGCTCCGGGGAAGCAAAGGGCGCTGATCCACGGCTCTGGCCAGTCTAGCAAGGTCTTAACTGGCTGCCGATGCGGCAAGTGATCGGAGGTCGATGGTGTGCGAAGGCGAGGCGGTCTCCCGGTCCGGCGAGAACAAGCCTCCCAATCCGTTAAGTCTCCCCGCTGGAAAACAGTACAGGGAGCGGCCACAAGCTCAGTTCTAAAAGGCCTGTGGCGAGGGGGGGGGAACGGCCGTCCCAATGGAGTAACGGCCGCACGTCCTCTCTCTCCTCCCCTCTCTCCTGCAGAGGCAGCTCAATCCGGTGGAAATAGGGAAGGAGGGAGAAAAGGCCACTAGGCTGGAGAATGGCGGCCACACAGCTCCCTTCAGATCTTCCTCCCCTCCCCTCTGGCTTTGCCGCTCTCTTCGCCACTCTCTTCCACCCCCGACCCAGATTGAAAGGGCAAGATTCGGGGTTTAGGTGGGAGAGGCCAGTAGCCAGTAATTGGGGAGAGAAGCGTTTTCCAAGTGGCTGATAGCAGGCAACTCACTGCAATAGTAACTAACAGCACAGCACAGCATCAGCGGTGGCCTTGAAGACGCCCAGGGCTTGCCAATGTAGAGGTTGGGGAATAGGGCAGATGGCAAACCTTTTAAAGTCTTTAAGATGTTAATTACCTTGGCAGCCGGGTCGTTGACAGGGTAAGGAACTGATAGAGCAGCCTTGCTGTAAATCATGTTGATGGAAAGGCGTGTCTTATTCTTCTCCTTTTGTCTTTTCTTCCGTCCTCGCAGAAATGGTAGCGGTGGCTGCAATGACTGCATTTGTTTCTAAGTGTTTGCAGACCACTTCCTTAATGATCTTTTCCAGAATCTTGCCTGGTACTGACGTGAGGCTGACCGGACGGTAATTGTTTGGGTCGTTCTTTTTTCCCTTCTTGAAGATAGGGACCACATTCGCCCTCCTCCAATCTGCTGGGACTTCTCCCTTTCTCCAAGAACTCTCAAAGATGATTGCCATGTACTGTCTGTACTGTCCCCCATGTTGTTTAATATTTACATGAATCCGCTGGGAGAGGTCATCAGGAGTTTCGAGGTACGGTGCCATCTGTACACAGATGATGTCCAGCTCTGTCACTCCTTCCTGCTTCTTGGCAGGGGGTTGGACTGGATGGCCCATGAGGTCTCTTCCAACTCTACTATTCTATGATTCTATGATTCCCACCTGTCACTAAGGAAGCTGTTCAGGTCCTGAACTGGTGCTTGGCCGCTGTGTCAGTCTGGATGAGGGAGAACAAATTGAAATTGTATCCAGACAAGACAGAGGTCCTCCTGGTCAGTCGGAAGGCTGAACAGGGCACTGGGTTACAGCCTGTGCTGGATGGGGTCACTCCCCCTGAAGGTGCAGGTGCGCAGTCTGGGGGTGATCCTAGACTCATCGTTGAGCCTGGAGCCCCAGGTCTCAGAATTGGCCAGGGGAGCCTTCGCACAGTTAAAACTTGTGCACCAGCTGCGCCCGTAGCTTGAGAAGCTGGACTTGGCCATGGTGGTACATGCTCTTGTTACATCCCGTTTAGACTACTGCCACGCACTCTACGTGGGGCTGCCTTTGAAGACTGTTCAGAAGCTTCAATAAGTCCAATGGGAGGCAGCCAGTTTGATAACCAGAGCGGCGTACAGGGAGTGTACTACTCCTCTGTTACGTCAGCTCCACTGGCTGCCAATTAGCTACCGAGCACGATTCAAGGTGCTGGCATTAGCCTATAAAGCTCTAAACAGTTCCGGCCCAGCTTACTTGTCCGAACATGTCTCCCGCTACGACCCACCTGAACCTGATTCCACCTGAACATCAGGAAGAACTTCCTCACCATGAGGGCTGTTCAGCAGTGGAACTCTCTGCCCCGGACTGTGGTGGAGGCTCCTTCTTTGAAGGCTTTTAAGCAGAGGCTGGATGGCTATCTGTCGGGGGTGCTTTGAATGCGATTTCTGCTTCTTGGCAGAATGTGGTTGGACTAGATGGCCCATGAGGTCTCTTCCAACTCTACTATTCTATGATTCTATGATTCTATGACCCACCTCAGAATTTAAGATCTTTGGGCGAGGCCCAGCTGGCGGTCACGCCAGCCTCACAGGTGTGGCTGGTGGGGACAAGAGACAGGGCCTTTTCAGTAGTGGCTCCACGTCTATGGAACACCCTCCCAAATGAGGTTAGGCAGGCTCCCTCCCTTCTATCTTTCTGCAGGAAAGTTAAGACCTGGTTGTGGGACCAGGCCTTCAACCAATAACAGCAGCAACATGTTGTCGAAGGCTTTCATGGCCGGGATCACAGGGTTGTTATATGTATTCCGGGCTGTATGGCCATGTTCTAGAAGTATTCTCTCCTGAGGTTTCGCCCATATCTATGGCAGGCATCCTCAGAGGTTGTGAGGGATGGAGAAACTAGGCAAGGAAGGTTAATATATATCTGTGGGAAGTCCAGGGTGTGAGAAGAGTTGTCAGTTGGAATGTTGCGTGAATGTTGCAGTTAATCACTCTAATTAGCATTGTAAAGGTTCGTCTCTTGCCTGGGGGGCATCCTTTGTTCAGTGTCATTAGTCATCCCTGGAGCTTCTCTGCCCTCAGAGTGTTGCTTCCCATCTACTGTTCTGATTTTTGAATTTTGTAATACTGGTAGCCAGATTTTGTTTATTTTCATGGTTTCTTCCTTTCTGCTGAAGTTGTCCACATGCTTGTGAATTTCAATGGCTTCTCTGTGTAGTCTGACATGATAGTTGTTGGAGTGGTCAAGAATTTCTGTGTTCTCAAATAATATACTGTGTCCAGATTGGTTCAACCAACCAACCAACCAACAGCAGCAACAATTATTACCATCCTAGAATTCAATGACAGACCAGCTATCAGACTCGAAATGCGCCATTGGATATTTATATGTATATTTTTACCAATGTTTAATATATTTAATTTTAATTGATGGAATTGTTGTAATATTTTTATATTGTGTTTTATTGTAAGCCGCCCTGAGTCCCCTATGGGTGAGAAGGGTGGGATATAAGTATTGTACTAAATAATTAAAATAAATACTGAAATAACTGGATGATCTGGCCCTGGGGACTTGAATTCATTTAGAGAGGCCAGGTGTTCCAGGACAACTTGTTTCCCTATTTGGGGTTGGATTTCTCCTAATCCTTCGTCCATTCCATGTTGCTGAGGTTGAAGATAGCTTTCATTTTTTGAGAAGACTGAGGCAAAGAAGGCATTAAGTAGCTCTGCCTTTTACCTGTCCCTTGTCACCATCACCCCATCTTCTCTTTATTTTTATTTCGTGTCAAAAGCATTGCATAATAAATAAGTTTAAAAGTGATAAAATAAAGGAATCACAAACAGCTAAATAGTTTTAGACCAAAAGTGCGCAACAGTGACAGCATTGTCCGTAGCTTTAAACAACTCCTCCTCCGTACATGAGGCAGGGCATTGTGGGCAAGCATATATATGCGGAGTTGTTTGTTCTGCTCCACAGTCACACAAGGTGGAGGGTTCCTCCAGGTCGTGCCATCTTGCCAGGTTCCCTTTGGATCTGCCCACTCCGCTTCTGAGTCTGTTCAGGGACTTCCACGTGACCCATTCTTGGTTTGCCCCCGGAGGAAGGAAGACCCTCGTGGGGGGCCATCCAGTTAGAATAGCCAGGTTTAGCTGCCCAGAGGGACACCCTTGCTGTTGCTGGAGGAACGTCAAGAGGAGGGAGTGGTGGTTCTCATGAAGCCCTTCCTTGATTTGAGTCTGGTGGGAGGAGGCTGATAGTCATGCAGTGGGTGGCTTTCACAATGTTCGACCTTATTTCTCTCACCATTAGCAGCAACTTCCCATTGCACGTCGGGGGGGGGGGGCAATGCCAGCTAACTTGTAGAGTTTATCAACAGGTGTAGGTTTAAGGCATCCTGTGATGATTCTGCATGTTTCATTCAGTGCTATGTCCACCTGTTTTGCAAGGGCAGACTTGTGCCAAACAGGACAGGCATACTCTGCAGTTGAGAAAGACAAGGCCAGGGCTGATGTTCTTATTACTTGTGGGTCTGCACCCCATGCGCTGCCAGTCAGTTTCCGCAGGATGTTGTTGCGTGCAGCTACTTTGTGCTTGGTGTTCATGCAGTGTTTCCTATATGTTAGTGTTCGATCTAAGGTGACACCAAGGTATTTAGGATGGAAACAGTGTTCGAGCTCTTGGCTTCCCAAGTAACTCTCAGTTTCCTGTTGGCTTCGCGGTTACGTAGGTGGAAAGCACACACTTGTGTCTTGGAAGGGTTCGGGTTCAGGTGGTTCTCTTTGTAGTAGCTGGAGAGATCTTTCAAGGCATTAGTGAGTTGGCTTTCAACTATTTGAAAATCTTTTGCTTATGTTGTAAGGCCAAAGTCATCAGCATATATAAAGCTCTTTGTGAGTGGTGGTAGTGGCTGATCGTTCATGAAGATGTTAAATAAGGTCAGTGCAAGAACGCTGCCTTGGGGTAAACCATTCTTTTGCCTCCTCCATCTGCTTTTCCTGCCTTGAAACTCCACATAGAAGCTGCGGTTTTCCAGGAGGGTCTGGACAGTTTTTGTAAAGTCAAAGTCCCGGGTAATATGGTAGAATTTATGCAGCATTTTTCTATGTTGCACCATGTCATAGGCTGCCGTAAGGTCCACAAAAACTGTTCCCGTGATACAGCCTTTCTCATAGCCTTCCTCGATATGCTCAGTCAGATGGAGAATTTGACCTGTGCAGTTTTTCCCTGGTCTGAAACCTGCTTGTTGTGTAATAAGCTTAGGTTCGATGACAGATCCTAATCGATTTAATAGCATCCTCCCATATACTTTATACAGATGACATAAGAGAGAGATTGGTCGGTAGCTCCTGGCATTCAAGACATCTTTACCAGGTTTTAAAATGGCAATGATCTTAGTTTTCCTCCATGCTCTGGGAATCTGTTTGTGTGCCAGGCATTGATTGTAGAATTTCAAAAGCCAGTTTTCAGCTTTGGGCCCCAAGTGTTTGATTTGCTCCATCATCAGGTCATCTAGGCCAGGTGCTTTACCAGTCTTGCATCGCTTGATGGCTTCTCTGAGTTCTTTCAGGTTTAGAGGAGAAGACAACTGGTGGGTTTCAAGTTCTGGCACCCTGTTGATTTTCATCTTTACTCTGCTGCAGTTGGTTTTCCCATTCTGAATTAGCTGGTGAGCTATCTGGTCTGGTTTTACGTTTGCATGTCCATGGTTGACCAGAGGGTCACTATCCAGATGTCTCAGCAATTGCCAGGCTCTTCGGCTACTCTAGGACATGTGAAGGTTCTCAAGCAGAGCTATCCAGTGGTCTTTCTTAGCATTAGCTAAGGCTGTAGATAGTTTTTGGCCTGCTGCTATAGTCCCATCACTGTATGGATTCTCTTGAAATAGTCTGAGATATTCTTGTAGCTGATTTAGTGATTCTTCATTTAGGCCTGGTAGGTAGCTTGTGCGACAGCTTCTAGGGATTGAGAGCCTCGAGGATCTTTTCACAGCTTCTACAAACAGGTCATAATTTTCTATAGAAGGTTCTATATCAGAAATAGCAGCTTCCAAGGTCTCTGTAGACTTTGTCCAGTTAGCTTTATTGAAGTTATATCTTCTGCAGAATGGGACACTTTTTGGTCTTACAGCTGCATATGCTACGTAGCATATTGGTCTGTGTTGAGTATTGGGTATCGAGTTTAATACCCTTTTGGTGCATTGGTGGATTACGCTTTCATTTACAAAAATCAGATCAGGGTTATAACCACGCTTCCATCGGCCACTATTAAATGATGGTGGTAATTTACTGTCATGAAGGAGGCTCATTCTACTATTGTCGGCCCACGTTAGAACTGCTTCACCATTTCTATCATCTTCGTCATAGCCCCAGACACAGCTATGGCTATTGAAATCTCCCACAATAAAATGGGCTTCATCATTGTGACAATTGGTTGGGGGCGTAAAATAGAAATCAGTCCCAGGTGGTTTGTAGAGTGAAGATACACTGCAACCATCCAGCTCCACAGATAGGATTTCAATGTTGTTCACTTCTGTGAGAGAGGTTGCAGAGATTGCTACACCAGATCGTTCAAAAATGGCACTGCCA
This sequence comes from Anolis carolinensis, assembly GCF_035594765.1. NCBI lineage: Eukaryota > Metazoa > Chordata > Lepidosauria > Squamata > Anolidae > Anolis > Anolis carolinensis. The sequence goes on along the minus strand of NC_085845.1, from coordinate 303,513 downwards.
TATTGCCTGTGAGGTCGTTCCACTGCCAGTTGCATTCCGAGAATTTTTGGTCTTCCCATTGTGATGTCTCTGTGTGTTTCCTGTATACATAAAATGTCACACGAAATGTCCTCAGACATTTTGGCTAGTAGCTCTTCCTTAGCAAGTGACAAACCTTCTGTATTAATAGACATAATTGTTAGCAATGGTCTTGATAAAGAGCTTTGGTATTCATCCATTTGTGGAGAGATAAGACACATTTAAAATGTTAAAAGTTTAAAAGCAATGCTTTTGGGTTGGAAAGATCAGCCGTTTACAAGAAACGTTTCCCGGGGACGCCCGCCTGGATTTACTCAGTCTTTGAGGAGGCTCTTTCCGTGTCCCCCCTCTTCTCTTCGCAGAGGCCCTATCGCCTCCTTGTTCTTCCTTTTTCTACCGACATAAGCAAAAAAAGCCTTTTTTGTTGTTTTTAATGTCTCTGGCAAGCCTGAGCTCAGGGGTTACAATACGTGCTAGATTTTTAATGCGACAGAATTGATTTCTATACTACAGGATAGCCACTTTTGATTATTTCCAAACGTAGGGAACTTGGAAGAATCTGTGCCTGCACTTGGCCCCATGTAAGCCGCCCCGGGTCCCTTCGGGGAGATGGGGCAGGGTATAAAAATAAAGTTGTTGTTGTTATTTTGAGCTTTAGCCTTGCGAACCTTTTCCCTACAGGAGTTGGCTATACGTTTGAATTCTTCTTTGGTGATTTCTCCCCTTTTCCACTTCTTGTGCCTGTCTCTTTTGAGTCTTAGCCTGGTTAGAAGTTCTTTGGACATCCATTCTGGCTTTTTTGCATTTGTCTTATTATTTTTTTTTGTTGGCACTGTTTGCATTTGCGCCTTGAGTATTTCACTTAAAAAAAACTCCCATCCATCCTTAACTCTCTTGTCTTTTAGTATTGGTGTCCATGGAATGCCACTCAGTATTTCCTTCATTTTTTGGAAGTCAGCTCTCTTAAAGTCCAGAATGCGTGTTTGACTTGTCTTGGTTTCAGCCTTCCTTTGTATGATGAACTGAAGGAACACATGGTCACTTGTCCCTAAGGATCCGACCACTTTGGCTTCATTGATCAGGTCTTCCACATCAACTGGAAACAAGGCTTGAAATCTCACTATTATGCGGTGTAGCCTGATCTGACTCTAACAAAAACAATCTTTTCATTTAAGGACCACAGGACGTGAAATCATGGCATGAAATCATGTTGTTGGCGTCTGCTTTGAGGCTTCAAGGTTTTCTCACAAATTCAGTTTGACCTCTGAGCTTGGCTCCCTCTTCCCTAAAACTGAACTTCAAATTCCTACTATTAATTGCAGGTGTGTTGGATGGCAACCTGTGCTTGATGGGGGCCGCACTCCCCCTGAAGGCGCAGGTCCATTGCAGCTTGGGGGTCCTCCTGGACTCATCTCTGACACTTGAGGCTCCGGTGTTGGCCGTGGTCAGGAGGGCCTTTGCACAATTAAAACTTGTGCGCCAGCTGCGACCGTACCTCGTGAAGTCTGATCTGGCTACGGTGGTCCATGCCTTAGTTACCTCTAGATTGGATTATTGCAACACACTCTACGTGGGGCTGCCTTTGAAAACGGCCCGGAAACTCCAACTAGTTCAGCGGGCGGCAGCCAGGTTCCTAACAGGAGCGAATTACAGGGAGCGGTTTACGCCCCTGTTCAAGAAACTCCACTGGCTGCCGTTCACCTTCCGGACCCAATTCAAGGTGCAGGTGTTGACCGACAAAGCCCTGAATGGTTTGGGACCCACTTACCTTTCTGGCCGCATCTCCCCCTACAAACCCGCACGATCTCTTGGTTCATCGGGGGAGGCCCTCCTCTTGCTTCCGCCTCCGTCACAAGCACGGTTGGTGGGGACGAGGGAGAGGGCCTTTTCTGTGGCGGCCCCCATCCCGGCTCTGGAACGCGCTCCCCGGGGAAATTAGCCAAGCTGCCACCTTGGAAGTGTTCAGGAAGACCTGGCTCTTCAAACAGGCCTTTGAAGAAGTACCGCCCACTGTATGTTAAACCCTTGTTCTAGCGGTCTCTTCTGACCAGTTGTACCTGTTGGGTACAACTCCTTGACATAGCCTCAGAGTTCACCCCAGTTTAAGGCTCTTCCCATGACCTTGTAGCACCTCAACTTCCTTCTTGTTTACAAGTTCCACTCAGTGCACTTTGCCCAGCTCATTCTATGTTTTTATTGCTGTGTTTTTCATGTGTTTCATAATGATTGTGATTTTTTTTATGCCTTTTAAATTTATTTTGTGTGTTTTTGTATTTGACATCTGTATTTGATATTACTGTATGCTGGTTTTATATCTGTGAGCCGCCCCGAGTCCCTCTGGGGAGATGGTGACGGGGTACAAAAATAAAATTATTATTATAATTATATTATTATTCTCAGGGGAAACTTCCCTCTCACAAGAAATTTCACTCTCTCGCAGTTCCTTATCTTGTGTTGCTAAGGAACGATTAGGGCAAAGGATCATCTCTCTATCGTCCGATGCCAGCCGACTCAGCTCAGAAGCTGTTTCCCTCTCCGGACCCTCTGGCTCCTTTTCAGAGTCCTGCTCTAAAATCCCCTCATTTTCCTCACTGGGAAACCCATCAGTCCTCATAACCATCCTTTCATCTTCAGCACCTTCAGCTGCCGGCTGAATTACAACACTAAGTCTCTATTGAGGCCTCACTGAACAGAGAGGATACTGAGACTTGCTGCTTTTTGGAGATTTGACCCTCCGGTTTGTCTCTGCCCTCTGGACAGTTTTGTGGCCACTTCTGATGACTTTCTCTTCCCATTTTCCCCATTTCAGGGAAGGCAGAGAGCAACCCTGGGATGCCCTCCTTGCAAAGTGGTCCCAGGCAGGGAACTATAGCCAGCCCTCCACACCTGCGGGCTTCACACCTGCCGACTTGAGTATGCACGCATTGAGTTGACATGTCCTTCCTAGGAATCTCTGGGTCCTCCTTTGTGAGTTGCATTGGAGGACCTAACAATTCCAAGAGAGGATGCTTTTCTAGGAAGCTCTAGGTCCTCCAGTGGAAGTCTATGGACAACTTCAAGAAAAAGGTGAGGATGAAATGACATTGGAGGACCCAGAGATTCCTGGAGAGACGTTCTCTCAGGGTTTTGCTTGGACCAGAATTCCCCTCTTTCAACAGGTATCACTATTATCCACAGTTCCATTTACCCAAAGTCTAGAATGTCATCGCCTGTGGATACGGGGGCTGCACTGCACACTTATCTATCATCTCAAATTGGCATTATTGGTCAAGGGGGGGGTCCTTAGGGAGTGACAAGATAGTAGGCATTTGGGGTTTTGGGGGGGGGGGAGTTCTGAATGCAGTCCACCCTTGACCTTTGAGTTTATGCCTATCTCCCTATTAAAAACTGATGCCAGACCCTTTCTTTTGGGCATGCAGTATACAGCCAGCCCTCTGCCTTCCCTGGAGTTAGGGGCACGGACCCCAGGAAAATAAAAAACACAAATGAAAACATTTTTTTAAACCTAGGAATCCCTAGGTTCTGCAGCATGGGCAGAAACAGACATAGAGTTGCACTGGAGGACCCTGAGAGTCCCAGAGAGAAGATTGTAATCAAATCTGCCAATGCCAGACATGAAAATCGTGCAAATCGAGGCCATCCTGACCACAAATAAGAATGTCAGAACCTCAGTTTCATGATTGTTTCCACTTCCTACAGTCACTTCCATCATCATCTACATGCTGATGTCAACGGGGTTTCTGGGTGTGTCCAGACTCTTGGATGAATTCAAAATGCCATAATAAGGACCATAAGAGATGGCTTCTTCATGGTTTTGACTCTAGAAAAGTGGTTCCCAACCTGCCATCGTGGACCACCAGTGGTCCTTAATAATTTATTACTTATTTTTTTACAATATTTCTATCCCGCCTTTCTCTACCCCGAAGGGGACTCAAGGCGGTTTTACATCGAAGGCAGCTATTCGATGCCTTGACAACAATACAACATTAAAAGACATTTAAAAATAATAGAATACAAGTAAAACATTTAAAACCATACAGTCATAATTGATCACATAATCCACAAGCATAAACTAGGCCGTTCCTATAGTCATAAGATGTCAATCCATGGCTAGGGGAACCTTCACACAGTTAAAACTTGTGCACCAGTTGCACCCGTACCTTGGGAAGCCGGACTTGGCCATGGTGGTCCACGCTCTCGTTACATCCCATTTAGACTACTGCCACGCACTCTACGTGGGGCTGCCTTTGAAGACTGTTCGGAAGCTTCAACTAGTCCAACGGGAGGGAGGCTGCCAGGTTAATAACTGGAGCGCGTTCAGGGAGCGCACTACTCCTCTGTTACACCAGCTCCACTGGCTGCCGATTAGCTAACAAGCACAATTCAAGGTGCTGGCTTTAGCCTATAAAGCTCTAAACGGTTCCGGCCCAGCTTATCTGTCTGAACGTGTCTCCCGCTACGACCCACCTCGAAGCTTAAGATCATCAGGTGAGGCCCTGCTCATGGTCCCGTCAGCCTCACAGGTGTGTCGTGTCTGGCAGGGACGAGAGACGGGGCCTTTTCAGTGGTGGCTCTCCGCCTATGGAAGGCCCTCCCCATTGAAGCCAGGCAGGCTCCCTCCCTCCTATCCTTCCGTAGGAAGGTTAAAACTTGGTTGTGGGGCCAGGCTTTTGAATAATAATTGGCAGCATGAATTATTATCATGTACACTGGAACTCAGTTGACAGACCAAGTCTTTTAAACTTGAGCACGCCTATCTGTATTTTATAATGTGTTTTATGAATGTCTTATGTAAGTTAATAATAATTTTTAACTGATTTATATCGCACTGTATAATTTTTATATATGCGCTTTATTGTAAGCCGTCCTGAGTCCCCTGTTGGGTGAGAAGGGTGGGATATAAATATTGTAATAAATAAATAAATAAATAAATAAATAAATAAATAAATACAATAACATCAGGAACCAAACAACAACACAAATGAAAATTTAAAAGACATAAATGAAATGACAACTATTAATAAAACACAGGTTAAAATACAGCAATAGAATCATAAAAATGAACTGGGCAAAAGTGTACTAAGACTTGTAAACATGGTGGAAGTTAAAGTGCTATAAGATCATGGGGGAGAAACCTTAAAAAGGGGGGGGTGAACCCTGAGATGAGTACGGGAAGTTTATCGTTGCAAATAGGCAGTACTTATTCAAAAGCCTGAGTGAAGAGCCATGTTTTCAGGCTCTTCCTGAAGACTTCAGAGTGGAAGCTTGCCAGATTTCCCTGGGGAGTGCGTTCCAGAGCCGGGGGGCCGCCACGGAGAAGGCCCTCTCTCTCCCTCGTCCCCACCAGCCGCGCTTGTGACGGAGGCGGAAGCGAGAGGAGGGCCTCCCCAATGAACGAAGAGATCGTGTGGGTTCATAGGGGGAAATGCGGTCACAAAGGTAGGTGGGTCCCAAACCGTTCAGGGCTTTGTAGGTCAACACCTGCACCTTGAATTGGGTCCGGAAGGTGAACGGCAGCCAGTGGAGCTCCTTAAACGGGGGGTAGACCGCTCCCTGTAATTCGCTCCAGTTAGAAGCCCGGCTGCCGAACATTGGACTAGTAGGAGTTTCCGGGCCGTCTTCAAGGAAAGCCCCACGTAGAGTGTGTTGCAATAATCCAGTCTAGAGGTAACTAAGGCATGGACCACCGTGGCCAAGTCAGACTTCATGAGGTACGGTCTCAGTTGGCGCACAAGTTTCAATTGTGCAAAGAAAGGCCCTCCCGGCCACCGCAGACACCTGAGCATCAAGTGTCAGTGATGAGTCCAGGAGGACCTCCAAGCACAGGCTGCCACCCAATACCCTGATCGGACATACGACTGACCTGGAGGACCTCTGTCTTGTCGGGATTAAGTCTCAGCTTATTCACCCCCATCCAGCCCATCACAGGAAATCCAGGATGAAATTCTCCCCAAATGAAAGCTTTCACTTGGGTGGTGGGCAGGGTGGTGTTTGTGGAAGACTTTGGCCGGGCTCTTGGGCATGTTTGTGGCGCTCGCTATAACCTGCAGGGTCATTGGAGGAGGGCCATTGGTGTCTCCGGAGTGGTGGGAGTTATAGCCATTTGTGGAAGTGGGAGCCTGCCTGTGTCAGTGGACACCCAGCTGCATACACATGCATATTTTCACTTTTATTATGTGAATAGAGATAATGGATATTCTGAAGAGAAAGACTCTACATTCCCATAGGGAGCATCCAGGGCTTTGGCTTGGCTGAGAGCTGCATTTTGGGTTTGTTGCTACTCCATTCCACATTGTGGGGGCAACATTAATAAGAGAGAGACTTTTCTTTAACGTTGGCTGCTCCAACTTCCCTGCACACTTGACTAGGGGTGGATCTACCCTGTAGAAATAATACAGCCTGATCCCCTTGAACCGCCATAGCTCAATGTTATGCAACCCTGGGAGCTGTAGTTTGACAAGGTCTTTGGCCTCCTCCGTCAAAGAGAGCTGGTGCACCCCCAAGCTACAACTCCCATGATCCCATAGCATAGAGCTGGGGTAGTAAAAGTGGTCTTAAGCTTCATTACTTGTACACCCTGAGAGTGGGAGGGATTATTCATTTCTTGTTGAAAAACAGGGATTTATTGACAGCCGGGAAACTCCGCCATGGAGAATCATGGGGAGGGCAGCAAGACTTCTGTGCCCATTTTTCAAAATATTCAGACATCTCCCAATGTTTTGCACAGAAAGACACATAGGTTTTCTGTCCAAAACAAACTTCAGAAAAAAAGTCTCTGTGCAGGGAAGCTCTGCACCTTTCTGACTGGAATACTCATAGACTCCTCGAGTTGGAAGAGAGCCCATGGGCCACCCCTGGGGACACTTTGGGATGTCCAAATAAAGAGAATTCAGCACAGAAATGTCCATTTCCCCTCTACATAGGGGGAAAAGCTATCCCTGTTGTAGCCCAGTAGCAGTCACAGCAGGCTGATGGGTGCACTGATGATTTTGAGTCAGATGGGATTGTGGGTTTTCCTGGGATTCATTTTGATGCAGACCGTGGGCTTCAGTCTCGCGCAGAGCCAGAAAGCGAAACTGGATTAGGCGGGGAGGCAGGCACAGCTGGGCCTGAGAATGTAATTGAACCTCCAGGCCTTCACGGCCAGACATGGGAGGTGGAAACACCCTCTCCAGATAAGGAGTCTAGCAAAGACGAATTGATGAGAAATTCTTATGGGAATGCACCTGGTGACCTAAGCCAGGAAGCTCGCTTGCAAATTCCGGCAGATAACCAGCTTCGCAGGTCATCACGCCTTCGTGGGAAGCAAAAGTTCCAGAGGAGACGTAATGCTTTTATGTCTGTATATTAGGAGCTAAAGGAGCCCCAGTGGCGAAGTGCGTTAAAGAGCTGAGCTGCTGAATTTGCAGACCGAAAGGTCCCAGGTTCAAATCCCGGGAGCGGCGTGAGTGGCCGCTGTTAGCCCCAGCTCCTGCCAACCTAGCAGTTCAAAAACATGTCAATGTGAATAGATCAATAGGTACTGCTCCGGCGGGAAGGTAATGGTGCTCCATGCAGTCATGCAGGCCACATGACCTTGGAGGTGTCTACGGACAACGCTGACTCTTCGGCTTAGAAATTTATTTATTTACAACATTTATACCCCGCCCTTCTCACCCGAGGGGACTCAGGGCGGCTTACAAAATCAGGGCGGCTTACAAAAGAAATGGAGCACCAACCCCCAGAGTCAGATATGACTGGACCTTATGTCAGGGGAAACCTTTACCTTTATTAGGAGCTAACGGGAGCCCCCAGTGGCGCAGTGGGCTAAAGTCTTGTGACTTGAAGGTTGGGTTCAAATCTCACCTGGGGAGAGTGAGGATGAGCTCCCTCTATCAGCTCCAGCTCCATGAGAGAAGCCTCCCACAAGGATGGTAAAAACATCAAAACATCCAGGCAATGTCCCCTGGGCAACCTCCTTGCAGACTGCCAATTGTCTCACACCAGAAGCAACTTGCAGTTTCTCAAGTCGCTCCTGACATGAAAAAAAGGAGCTAACAGGCACTTCGCTCTTCAGTTCAGGCAACGCGGCTTTCAAGTTACAGCTAGGCCTGGGTTCTCTAGTTCTTGACTTGGTTTTGGGATTTAATTATTCAGGGAGTTTTCCTATGTTCATGTTGTGTAACCTTGTTCAAGTTTTGCTTATGGACTTAAGTAGTTTTTCTAGAGCTGCCTTGCCTTGCAGTTGATTGGATTTTACACCTTCTTTCCCTATTCCTGCTTTTGAGTATATATATTTTGTGTGTATTTTTTACAATAAACTGTTTGCCTTTACTCTGGACTCTTGTGTGGTGCTCTGGTCATAGGTGGCTTCAGGTCTGAGGTGTGACAATGGCTTTCTTGGTCCTTAAATATGAAGCCAAAACAGATGAGGAGTTACATGCCAGACCTCATGTGCCAAGAAGGAAAAGGGAGTCACCAGAGAGTAAGAAAAATCACTTGGAAAGGTCAGGATTTGTGAGTTTCACCTGTCTTGAGTCTCCTGGACTTCAGCCGTGCTGATTGGATGCATGGGGGCTAAATCTATGATGTGTTAAGTAAAACATGTTAACCCATGTTGTTATATGATTTTGGGGCTGTATGGACATGTTCTAACCGAGACATGGGCAAACTTCAGCCCTCCTGGGGTTTTGACTTTGACTCCCACAATCCCTGGCCTCAGGCCTTTTCCTTTCCCCCCTCAGCCGCTTAAGCCTGAGGCCAGGGATTGTGGGAGTCTAAAATTCCTGGATGACTGAAGTTTGCCCATGCCTGTTCTAGCAGCATTTACTTCTGACGTTTCGCTTGCATCTGTGGCTGGCATCCTCAGAGGATCTTCTTGGGCAAGTGGGCTTATTAACAAAAGACCCTCCCCATAAAAACACAGCAGAGTAACTTATTAGCAGCAGCGTGACCCAGCACCAGTAGCCAAAAGTGATAACAGAACAAAAACACACAGACCAATGGGCTCGGGCTGTGGCGCAGGCTGGAGAGCAGCTGCAATGAATCACTGCAATGAATGACTCTGACCAGGAGGTCATAAGTTCGAGGCCCGCTCGGAGCCTATGTTTTTTGTCTTTGTTCTATGTTAAAAGGCATTGAATGTTTGCCTATATATGTAATGTGATCCGCCCTGAGTCCCCTTCGGGGTGAGAAGGGCGGAATATAAATGCTGTAAATAAATAAATAAATAAATGCTATCTCCTCCTTTGGAGGGTTTTCTTGGTAGCACTATTTACAAAAACAAGGTTTCCATAATAACACAAATAAAGTTCTTCATACTTCCTTCTTTGCTTCCATGCTGGGCTGCTTTCTCATGCAGATAAACAGCTTCGCTCTCATAGGGCCTCCTCTCACACCAAACATACACAGGAGCTTTGCCCTGGAACTTTACACACAGCAGCCTTCACACTGGAGCTTCACACATGAGGCTTTCAATCTGGGACTTCTCTCACCGAAGCTTCTCACACTGAGGCCTACTCACACTGAGGCTTTCTCACACTGAGGCCTACTCACACTGAGGCCAACCAAGCTACAGGTACACCTGCTTATATTGAACGGCAGCTTTTGCTGAATTGTTGCATCCATTTAACCTTTTTAGTGCTTGACTCACATTTTTGTAATTAAAAATGCCTAGTTAATTTTTAATGTTGCTGACAGATCTGATGGTAGTCAATAGGCACATGCGATCGATAAAAAATGGTTCAAAGGCAATTACAAAACTGGGGGGAGGGGTGTGCTGGTGCTTCGTTTCTAAACTGTTTTACTTTGTGAAAAACTTGTTACTATAACAAGAGTAATGAAATTTAGTTACCATTCTGTTACAGTAACTGTGCATAATTAAATGACTATAATTGGGGAAACTTCAGGGCCCCCCTTTCCCTAATTTTTAAAGCTATTGGAGTGAAACTTGCTACAATAGTTGAATACATTGAACACTGTGAGCCCACCAAGTTTCAGAACGTTTCACTTGTACATGGAATTTTGGGAATTCTCAAAGTTTTTATAAACAAAGTTTTTTTTTTAAAAAACCTGCCAGAGCGATCTCCTTGAATTTTCTGTACAATGCACAAAATGACCAGGGCAGCCATCCCAGAAGCTTCAGAAAGATTCACACATCTACTGATTTTTGGGGATTTTAAAAAGTTTGAACAAAAACAATATATCACCTCAAAAAGTGACAGCAGAAATCCGCTTGAATGTTTGAATGCTTCTGTTGTTATGTATCATAAAGACCTGCCTGTCTTTATGACACATAACAACATAACTTCAGCTTAGATTTATACTATTACTTGTTTACTTTAGTCCTCTTTGCAGATTCAATAATTTTATTTACTACTATTAGATTGACTCTAAATGGCTGGCTGGTGCCACTGAGGTTTTCCGATGCCGGGGCTGCGATAGTGCAGCGGGTTAAACCGCTAGCTGTAGGAGATCTGCTGACCAGAAGGTTGGCTGTTCGAAGCCATGAATCAGGGTGAGCTCCCACTGCTAGCCCTAGCTTCTGCCAACGTAGCAGTTTGAAAGCATGCAATGCAAGTAGAATCATAGATTCATAGAATCATAGAATAGTAGAGTTGGAAGAGACCTCATGGGCCATCCAGTCCAACCCCATTCTGCCAAGAAGCAGGAAATCGCATTCAAAGCACCCCCGACAGATGGCCATCCAGCCTCTGCTTAAAGGCCTCCAAAGAAGGAGCCTCCACCACAGTCCGGGGGAGAGAGTTCCACTGCCGAACAGTCCTTCTCACAGTGAGGAAGTTCTTCCTGATGTTCAGGTGGAATCTCCTTTCCTCCTCCCTAGGACTTCCCTTCACGTATTTGTACATGGCTCTCATCATGTCTCCTCTCAGCTTTCTCTTCTGCAGGCTAAACATGCCCAGCTCTTTAAGCCGCTCCTCATAGGGCTTGTTCTTCAGACCCTTAATCATTTTAGTCGCCCTCCTCTGGACGCTTTCCAGCTCGTCAACATCTCCCTTCAACTGTGGTGCCCAGAATTGGACACAGTGTGATTCCAGGTGTGGTCTGACCAAGGCAGAATAGAATAAGGGGAGCAGGACTTCCCTGGATCTAGACGCTATTCCCCTATTGATGCAGGACAGAATCCCGTTGGCTTTTTTAGCTGCCGCATCACATTGTTGGCTCATGTTCACCTTCCTCCCCACGAGGACTCCAAGGTCTTTTTCACACACACTGCTGTCAAGCCAGGCATCGTCCCCCATTCTGTATCTTTGATTTCCATTTTTTCTGCCAAAGTGAAGTATCTTGCATTTGTCTCTGTTGAACTTCATTTTGTTAGTTTCGGCCCATCTCTCCAGTCTGTCAAGATCGTTTTGAATTCTGCTTCTGTCTTCTGGAGTGTTGGCTATACCTCCCAGTTTGGTGTCATCTGCAAACTCAATTAGTATTCATGAATTTAATTAATTTGATCTGAAATATGGATTAAAAATGAAATTATGAACACGCCTAATATGGTTGTATACCACCAGAGAAGATCCTACTCCAAAGCAGAAAGCACCAATTTAACAAATTTGATCGATTTACGAGGAACACCCTTTGCACACCCTTGTTAGTGAAGCAAGTGGAGTGGAATGTCTAGGGTGCAAGAAAGAGCCATTGCCTGCTAGACTACCATCAGATCCTCCGAAAATGCCAGCCAGAAATGCAGGTGAAATGTCAGGAGAGAATGCTGCTAGACCACATTGGCCGTACAGCCCGGAAAACACACAAGTGTGAGGTTCCTTGAGCGGGGCCATGGCAATGGGGAAAGGGTAATGGCAGGAGAGCTTGGCCCTTTATCCTTGCCCTCCATCCAGATGCAAAGTCGGGCCTCTTCCCCGGTTTCAGAGAAGCAGCCGGACACGGCATTGCCTTCAAGGGCCGTTAACTCTTTCATGCCCCGTGTTCCATAAAACGGCAAACTGATATCAATCAGACACTGCACTTTCTGTGAATTGGATGTTTTTTTAATCAGTTCTAGACATACAACAATTTTCACCCGAAGATCAAGGACTCCAGATTTTAAGATATGAACAGTTGCTTCAGATCTACCTCACAAACAGGTCTCTTCTTTTCTTCACAGCGAACATTATTCCAGCACTCCTCCCTTGTTGTACAAGTGTGGCTGATTTCAACACAGGCTTTATCAGAAGGGTCCCCGTCTGGTTGGCCTGCCGCCCAGAATCTGAAAAGAAGAGGCAGCACCCATCAGGCCAGGACGCAGGGCCACAGAATCGCCTTCAAGGGCTGCGCCAGGCATGCGCCAACTTGGGCGCTCCCTTCAGGTGTTTCTGTTGGAAATGGCAGCCTCCCAAGCCTTTCACTATTTGTTTATCAATGTGTAGATCTGCTAGCCTGAATTCTATGTGTATGTTGATTTGCCAGTTTGACTGTACCTCTTTGGGGTGGGAGGAGCTATAGACATGTGATTGTACTGAGCATGTTCAGACACAGGACTTTGCTTTGTATTCGTTGTGTTTGCATCAGACCTCACTGGAGGTGGATGCATATATGTGTCCAGATCTCAGTGGAGGTGGATGCATGTATGTGATCAAACCTCAGTGGGGGTGGATGCATGTTGCAGTTTACAGTATTCAATTGATGCATGTATGCTTATGGACTTCAGTGGGAACAACTATACTTAAAGACTATGGACTATTGATTAAGAATGATACCCTGTGTACTCAACACCGAGAGAAGCTACATCCTTTCCATAACTGAACTTTTATAAGAAATGTGCCTGTATGGTGAATTAATACAAGATGTTTAGGAGTAAACAAAATATGTTATTTTCCAAAGAAGACTTCATTTTTGTTTCTGTTTTTAAACTCAGTGCATATTTTAAACTAAGAGGTTTCAAGGGAGTGTGTATGTTTTGGGCAACTACAATTGCATCTACAACTGAAACTGCAACTTCCAAGAAACAACCATCCTCTGCTAATCAAATATATTTTTGCAGTGGCATGTCTGTGTCCTTGGCAGTTCAAAGACATGGTTTTCAGTCTAATAGCTGAGTTACCTGTGTGCCATTACATGAATGCTTGTTAGTGTCATTTCTTCAAAGGGTTGACTTCTAACAAGGTCATGCTTTTCTTGGCTAGTGGTTTTCAAAATGTGGTCTCCACATATTCATTTGCCAAATGGATATGACATCATTTCCCCTTTCAATAAGGTTATGATTGCCATTTATTTCCAAAGGGATATGTGCCCAGAGAGTGGGTGCAGTAATTCCCAATAGTTTTGGACTTCAACTCCCACAATTCCTAACAGCCTCAGGCCCCGTCCTTTTCCCCCTCAGCCGCTTAAGCAATTTGAAAACAAATGTCAGCAGATAAATAAGAGAAGTATTAAAGCGGGGAGGTCTTTAGGCTCCACGTTGGATCACAAAAAGGAAGAAGGTTAAGAACAAAGAGAGCTCTTTGTCAGGGAGATGGAGTGACAGCCCCCCCTGGTGGCTGGAACCGAGCACAGCCTCCAAAGATGCCGAAAGATGGGAAAGCCTAGATATACCTCTATCTGTTGCCCGTCTTGTCATTGTTAGAATCGGCATTGGATGTTTGCTGCATATGTATGTTCTGTGATCCGCCCCGAGTCCCCTTTGGCATGAGGAGAAGGGCGGAGTATAAATATGTAAATAAATGAATTATTGCACTGGAAGATCTAGGGTGTCTCACCAAACTACAACTCCCAGGGCCCCATAGCATTGAGGCATGGCAGATGAAGCAGTGTCAGTCAGAAACCAGCACGTTGTGGCAGAGGAGGTTTAAGATCTTGCCAAACTATAACTCCCAGGGTCCCACAGCACAAAGCCATGGCAGTTAAGGTGGCATCGAATTGACATTCATTCTACAGTGTAGATCGGGCTTGGGTAAACTTCGGCCTTCCAGGTGTTTTGGACTCCAACTCCCACCATTCCTAACAGCCTCAGGCCCCCTCTTAAGCGGCGGAGGGGGAAAAGGAAGGGGCCCGAGGCTGTGAGGAGTGGTGGGAGTTGGAGTCCAAAGTACGAATATAATAGCCCGACCCAAGCCTGACCAAGAAGCCATGAGATCATGCCTCACACACCTGGCCCTCCTTTCCCCCCTCAGCTTAAGCCACGGAGGGGGAAAAGGGAGGGGCCCGAGGCTGTGAGGAGTGGTGGGAGTTGGAGTCCAAAGTACGAATATAATAGCCCGACCCAAGCCTGACCAAGAAGCCATGAGATCATGCCTCACACACCTGGCCCTCCTTTCCCCCCTCAGCTTAAGTGGCGGAGGGGGAAAAGGGAGGGGCCCGAGGCTGTGAGGAGTGGTGGGAGTTGGAGTCCAAAGTACGAATATAATAGCCCGACCCAAGCCTGACCAAGAAGCCATGAGATCATGCCTCACACACCTGGCCCTCCTTTCCCCCCTCAGCTTAAGTGGCAGAGGGGGAAAAGGGAGGGGCCCGAGGCTGTGAGGAGTGCTGGGAGTTGGAGTCCAAAGTACGAATATAATAGCCCGACCCAAGCCTGACCAAGAAGCCATGAGATCATGCCTCACACACCTGGCCCTCCTTTCCCCCCTCAGCTTAAGTGGCAGAGGGGGAAAAGGGAGGGGCCCGAGGCTGTGAGGAGTGCTGGGAGTTGGAGTCCAAAGTACGAATATAATAGCCCGACCCAAGCCTGACCAAGAAGCCATGAGATCATGCCTCACACACCTGTCCCTCCTTTCCCCCCTCAGCTTAAGCGGCGGAGGGGGAAAAGGGAGGGGCCCGAGGCTGTGAGGAGTGGTGGGAGTTGGAGTCCAAAGTACGAATATACTAGCCCGACCCAAGCCTGACCAAGAAGCCATGAGATCATGCCTCACACACCTGGCCCTCCTTTCCCCCCTCAGCTTAAGCGGCGGAGGGGGAAAAGGAAGGGGCCCGAGGCTGTGAGGAGTGGTGGGAGTTGGAGTCCAAAGTACGAATATACTAGCCCGACCCAAGCCTGACCAAGAAGCCATGAGATCATGCCTCACACACCTGTCCCTCCTTTCCCCCCTCAGCTTAAGCGGCGGAGGGGGAAAAGGGAGGGGCCCGAGGCTGTGAGGAGTGGTGGGAGTTGGAGTCCAAAGTACGAATATACTAGCCCGACCCAAGCCTGACCAAGAAGCCATGAGATCATGCCTCACACACCTGGCCCTCCTTTCCCCCCTCAGCTTAAGCCACGGAGGGGGAAAAGGGAGGGGCCCGAGGCTGTGAGGAGTGGTGGGAGTTGGAGTCCAAAGTACGAATATAATAGCCCAACCCAAGCCTGACCAAGAAGCCATGAGATCATGCCTTACACACCTGGCCCTCCTTTCCCCCCTCAGCTTAAGCGGCGGAGGGGGAAAAGGGAGGGGCCCGAGGCTGTGAGGAGTGGTGGGAGTTGGAGTCCAAAGTACGAATATACTAGCCCGACCCAAGCCTGACCAAGAAGCCATGAGATCATGCCTCACACACCTGGCCCTCCTTTCCCCCCTCAGCTTAAGCGGCGGAGGGGGAAAAGGGAGCGCCCGAGGCTGTGAGGAGTGGTGGGAGTTGGAGTCCAAAGTACGAATATACTAGCCCGACCCAAGCCTGACCAAGAAGCCATGAGATCATGCCTCACACACCTGGCCCTCCTTTCCCCCCTCAGCTTAAGCGGCGGAGGGGGAAAAGGGAGGGGCCCGAGGCTGTGAGGAGTGGTGGGAGTTGGAGTCCAAAGTACGAATATAATAGCCCGACCCAAGCCTGACCAAGAAGCCATGAGATCATGCCTCACACACCTGGCCCTCCTTTCCCCCCTCAGCTTAAGCGGCGGAGGGGGAAAAGGGAGGGGCCCGAGGCTGTGAGGAGTGGTGGGAGTTGGAGTCCAAAGTACGAATATAATAGCCCGACCCAAGCCTGACCAAGAAGCCATGAGATCATGCCTCACACACCTGGCCCTCCTTTCCCCCCTCAGCTTAAGCGGCGGAGGGGGAAAAGGGAGGGGCCCGAGGCTGTGAGGAGTGGTGGGAGTTGGAGTCCAAAGTACGAATATAATAGCCCGACCCAAGCCTGACCAAGAAGCCATGAGATCATGCCTCACACACCTGGCCCTCCTTTCCCCCCTCAGCTTAAGCGGCGGAGGGGGAAAAGGAAGGGGCCCGAGGCTGTGAGGAGTGGTGGGAGTTGGAGTCCAAAGTACGAATATACTAGCCCGACCCAAGCCTGACCAAGAAGCCATGAGATCATGCCTCACACACCTGGCCCTCCTTTCCCCCCTCAGCTTAAGTGGCAGAGGGGGAAAAGGGAGGGGCCCGAGGCTGTGAGGAGTGGTGGGAGTTGGAGTCCAAAGTACGAATATAATAGCCCGACCCAAGCCTGACCAAGAAGCCATGAGATCATGCCTCACACACCTGGCCCTCCTTTCCCCCCTCAGCTTAAGCGGCGGAGGGGGAAAAGGGAGGGGCCCGAGGCTGTGAGGAGTGGTGGGAGTTGGAGTCCAAAGTACGAATATAATAGCCCGACCCAAGCCTGACCAAGAAGCCATGAGATCATGCCTCACACACCTGGCCCTCCTTTCCCCCCTCAGCTTAAGCGGCGGAGGGGGAAAAGGGAGGGGCCCGAGGCTGTGAGGAGTGGTGGGAGTTGGAGTCCAAAGTACGAATATAATAGCCCAACCCAAGCCTGACCAAGAAGCCATGAGATCATGCCTCACACACCTGGCCCTCCTTTCCCCCCTCAGCTTAAGCGGCGGAGGGGGAAAAGGGAGGGGCCCGAGGCTGTGAGGAGTGGTGGGAGTTGGAGTCCAAAGTACGAATATACTAGCCCGACCCAAGCCTGACCAAGAAGCCATGAGATCATGCCTCACACAACTGGCCCTCCTTTCCCCCTCAGCTTAAGCGGCGGAGGGGGAAAAGGGAGGGGCCCGAGGCTGTGAGGAGTGGTGGGAGTTGGAGTCCAAAGTACGAATATAATAGCCCAACCCAAGCCTGACCAAGAAGCCATGAGATCATGCCTCACACACCTGGCCCTCCTTTCCCCCCTCAGCTTAAGCGGAGGAGGGGGAAAAGGGAGCGCCCGAGGCTGTGAGGAGTGGTGGGAGTTGGAGTCCAAAGTACGAATATAATAGCCCGACCCAAGCCTGACCAAGAAGCCATGAGATCATGCCTCACACACCTGGCCCTCCTTTCCCCCCTCAGCTTAAGCGGCGGAGGGGGAAAAGGGAGGGGCCTGAGGCTGTGAGGAGTGGTGGGAGTTGGAGTCCAAAGTACGAATATAATAGCCCGACCCAAGCCTGACCAAGAAGCCATGAGATCATGCCTCACACACCTGGCCCTCCTTTCCCCCCTCAGCTTAAGCGGCGGAGGGGGAAAAGGGAGGGGCCTGAGGCTGTGAGGAGTGGTGGGAGTTGGAGTCCAAAGTACGAATATAATAGCCCGACCCAAGCCTGACCAAGAAGCCATGAGATCATGCCTCACACACCTGGCCCTCCTTTCCCCCCTCAGCTTAAGCGGAGGAGGGGGAAAAGGGAGGGGCCCGAGGCTGTGAGGAGTGGTGGGAGTTGGAGTCCAAAGTAAGAATATAATAGCCCGACCCAAGCCTGACCAAGAAGCCATGAGATCATGCCTCACACACCTGGCCCTCCTTTCCCCCCTCAGCTTAAGCGGCGGAGGGGGAAAAGGGGGGGGCCTGAGGCTGTGAGGAGTGGTGGGAGTTGGAGTCCAAAGTACGAATATACTAGCCCGACCCAAGCCTGACCAAGAAGCCATGAGATCATGCCTCACACACCTGGCCCTCCTTTCCCCCCTCAGCTTAAGCGGCGGAGGGGGAAAAGGGAGGGGCCCGAGGCTGTGAGGAGTGGTGGGAGTTGGAGTCCAAAGTACGAATATAATAGCCCGACCCAAGCCTGACCAAGAAGCCATGAGATCATGCCTCACACACCTGGCCCTCCTTTCCCCCCTCAGCTTAAGTGGCAGAGGGGGAAAAGGGAGGGGCCCGAGGCTGTGAGGAGTGGTGGGAGTTGGAGTCCAAAGTACGAATATACTAGCCCGACCCAAGCCTGACCAAGAAGCCATGAGATCATGCCTCACACACCTGGCCCTCCTTTCCCCCTCAGCTTAAGCGGCGGAGGGGGAAAAGGGAGGGGCCCGAGGCTGTGAGGAGTGGTGGGAGTTGGAGTCCAAAGTACGAATATACTAGCCCGACCCAAGCCTGACCAAGAAGCCATGAGATCATGCCTCACACACCTGGCCCTCCTTTCCCCCCTCAGCTTAAGCGGCGGAGGGGGAAAAGGGAGGGGCCCGAGGCTGTGAGGAGTGGTGGGAGTTGGAGTCCAAAGTACGAATATAATAGCCCGACCCAAGCCTGACCAAGAAGCCATGAGATCATGCCTCACACACCTGGCCCTCCTTTCCCCCTCAGCTTAAGTGGCAGAGGGGGAAAAGGGAGGGGCCCGAGGCTGTGAGGAGTGGTGGGAGTTGGAGTCCAAAGTACGAATATAATAGCCCGACCCAAGCCTGACCAAGAAGCCATGAGATCATGCCTCACACACCTGGCCCTCCTTTCCCCCCTCAGCTTAAGCGGCGGAGGGGGAAAAGGGAGGGGCCCGAGGCTGTGAGGAGTGGTGGGAGTTGGAGTCCAAAGTACGAATATAATAGCCCGACCCAAGCCTGACCAAGAAGCCATGAGATCATGCCTCACACACCTGGCCCTCCTTTCCCCCCTCAGCTTAAGCGGAGGAGGGGGAAAAGGGAGGGGCCCGAGGCTGTGAGGAGTGGTGGGAGTTGGAGTCCAAAGTACGAATATACTAGCCCGACCCAAGCCTGACCAAGAAGCCATGAGATCATGCCTCACACACCTGGCCCTCCTTTCCCCCCTCAGCTTAAGCGGCGGAGGGGGAAAAGGGAGGGGCCCGAGGCTGTGAGGAGTGGTGGGAGTTGGAGTCCAAAGTACGAATATAATAGCCCGACCCAAGCCTGACCAAGAAGCCATGAGATCATGCCTCACACACCTGGCCCTCCTTTCCCCCTCAGCTTAAGCGGCGGAGGGGGAAAAGGGAGGGGCCCGAGGCTGTGAGGAGTGGTGGGAGTTGGAGTCCAAAGTACGAATATAATAGCCCGACCCAAGCCTGACCAAGAAGCCATGAGATCATGCCTCACACACCTGGCCCTCCTTTCCCCCCTCAGCTTAAGCGGCGGAGGGGGAAAAGGGAGGGGCCCGAGGCTGTGAGGAGTGGTGGGAGTTGGAGTCCAAAGTACGAATATAATAGCCCAACCCAAGCCTGACCAAGAAGCCATGAGATCATGCCTCACACACCTGGCCCTCCTTTCCCCCCTCAGCTTAAGCGGCGGAGGGGGAAAAGGGAGCGCCCGAGGCTGTGAGGAGTGGTGGGAGTTGGAGTCCAAAGTACGAATATACTAGCCCGACCCAAGCCTGACCAAGAAGCCATGAGATCATGCCTCACACACCTGGCCCTCCTTTCCCCCCTCAGCTTAAGCGGAGGAGGGGGAAAAGGGAGGGGCCCGAGGCTGTGAGGAGTGGTGGGAGTTGGAGTCCAAAGTACGAATATAATAGCCCGACCCAAGCCTGACCAAGAAGCCATGAGATCATGCCTCACACACCTGGCCCTCCTTTCCCCCCTCAGCTTAAGCGGCGGAGGGGGAAAAGGGAGGGGCCCGAGGCTGTGAGGAGTGGTGGGAGTTGGAGTCCAAAGTACGAATATAATAGCCCGACCCAAGCCTGACCAAGAAGCCATGAGATCATGCCTCACACACCTGGCCCTCCTTTCCCCCCTCAGCTTAAGCGGCGGAGGGGGAAAAGGGAGGGGCCCGAGGCTGTGAGGAGTGGTGGGAGTTGGAGTCCAAAGTACGAATATAATAGCCCGACCCAAGCCTGACCAAGAAGCCATGAGATCATGCCTCACACACCTGGCCCTCCTTTCCCCCCTCAGCTTAAGCGGAGGAGGGGGAAAAGGGAGGGGCCCGAGGCTGTGAGGAGTGGTGGGAGTTGGAGTCCAAAGTACGAATATAATAGCCCGACCCAAGCCTGACCAAGAAGCCATGAGATCATGCCTCACACACCTGGCCCTCCTTTCCCCCCTCAGCTTAAGCGGAGGAGGGGGAAAAGGGAGGGGCCCGAGGCTGTGAGGAGTGGTGGGAGTTGGAGTCCAAAGTACGAATATAATAGCCCGACCCAAGCCTGACCAAGAAGCCATGAGATCATGCCTCACACACCTGGCCCTCCTTTCCCCCCTCAGCTTAAGCGGAGGAGGGGGAAAAGGGAGGGGCCCGAGGCTGTGAGGAGTGGTGGGAGTTGGAGTCCAAAGTACGAATATAATAGCCCGACCCAAGCCTGACCAAGAAGCCATGAGATCATGCCTCACACACCTGGCCCTCCTTTCCCCCCTCAGCTTAAGCGGCGGAGGGGGAAAAGGAAGGGGCCCGAGGCTGTGAGGAGTGGTGGGAGTTGGAGTCCAAAGTACGAATATAATAGCCCGACCCAAGCCTGACCAAGAAGCCATGAGATCATGCCTCACACACCTGGCCCTCCTTTCCCCCCTCAGCTTAAGTGGCGGAGGGGGAAAAGGGAGGGGCCCGAGGCTGTGAGGAGTGCTGGGAGTTGGAGTCCAAAGTACGAATATAATAGCCCGACCCAAGCCTGACCAAGAAGCCATGAGATCATGCCTCACACACCTGGCCCTCCTTTCCCCCCTCAGCTTAAGTGGCAGAGGGGGAAAAGGGAGGGGCCCGAGGCTGTGAGGAGTGCTGGGAGTTGGAGTCCAAAGTACGAATATAATAGCCCGACCCAAGCCTGACCAAGAAGCCATGAGATCATGCCTCACACACCTGGCCCTCCTTTCCCCCTCAGCTTAAGCGGCGGAGGGGGAAAAGGGAGGGGCCCGAGGCTGTGAGGAGTGGTGGGAGTTGGAGTCCAAAGTACGAATATAATAGCCCGACCCAAGCCTGACCAAGAAGCCATGAGATCATGCCTCACACACCTGGCCCTCCTTTCCCCCCTCAGCTTAAGCGGCGGAGGGGGAAAAGGAAGGGGCCCGAGGCTGTGAGGAGTGGTGGGAGTTGGAGTCCAAAGTACGAATATAATAGCCCGACCCAAGCCTGACCAAGAAGCCATGAGATCATGCCTCACACACCTGGCCCTCCTTTCCCCCCTCAGCTTAAGTGGCAGAGGGGGAAAAGGGAGGGGCCCGAGGCTGTGAGGAGTGCTGGGAGTTGGAGTCCAAAGTACGAATATAATAGCCCGACCCAAGCCTGACCAAGAAGCCATGAGATCATGCCTCACACACCTGGCCCTCCTTTCCCCCTCAGCTTAAGCGGCGGAGGGGGAAAAGGGAGGGGCCCGAGGCTGTGAGGAGTGGTGGGAGTTGGAGTCCAAAGTACGAATATACTAGCCCGACCCAAGCCTGACCAAGAAGCCATGAGATCATGCCTCACACACCTGGCCCTCCTTTCCCCCCTCAGCTTAAGCCACGGAGGGGGAAAAGGGAGGGGCCCGAGGCTGTGAGGAGTGGTGGGAGTTGGAGTCCAAAGTACGAATATACTAGCCCGACCCAAGCCTGACCAAGAAGCCATGAGATCATGCCTCACACACCTGGCCCTCCTTTCCCCCCTCAGCTTAAGTGGCAGAGGGGGAAAAGGGAGGGGCCCGAGGCTGTGAGGAGTGGTGGGAGTTGGAGTCCAAAGTACGAATATAATAGCCCGACCCAAGCCTGACCAAGAAGCCATGAGATCATGCCTCACACACCTGGCCCTCCTTTCCCCCCTCAGCTTAAGCGGCGGAGGGGGAAAAGGGAGGGGCCCGAGGCTGTGAGGAGTGGTGGGAGTTGGAGTCCAAAGTACGAATATACTAGCCCGACCCAAGCCTGACCAAGAAGCCATGAGATCATGCCTCACACACCTGGCCCTCCTTTCCCCCCTCAGCTTAAGCGGCGGAGGGGGAAAAGGGAGGGGCCCGAGGCTGTGAGGAGTGGTGGGAGTTGGAGTCCAAAGTACGAATATAATAGCCCGACCCAAGCCTGACCAAGAAGCCATGAGATCATGCCTCACACACCTGGCCCTCCTTTCCCCCCTCAGCTTAAGCGGCGGAGGGGGAAAAGGAAGGGGCCCGAGGCTGTGAGGAGTGGTGGGAGTTGGAGTCCAAAGTACGAATATAATAGCCCGACCCAAGCCTGACCAAGAAGCAATGAGATCATGCCTCACACACCTGGCCCTCCTTTCCCCCCTCAGCTTAAGCGGCAGAGGGGGAAAAGGGAGGGGCCCGAGGCTGTGAGGAGTGGTGGGAGTTGGAGTCCAAAGTACGAATATAATAGCCCAACCCAAGCCTGACCAAGAAGCCATGAGATCATGCCTCACACACCTGGCCCTCCTTTCCCCCCTCAGCTTAAGCGGCGGAGGGGGAAAAGGGAGGGGCCCGAGGCTGTGAGGAGTGGTGGGAGTTGGAGTCCAAAGTACGAATATAATAGCCCGACCCAAGCCTGACCAAGAAGCCATGAGATCATGCCTCACACACCTGGCCCTCCTTTCCCCCCTCAGCTTAAGCGGCGGAGGGGGAAAAGGGAGGGGCCCGAGGCTGTGAGGAGTGGTGGGAGTTGGAGTCCAAAGTACGAATATAATAGCCCGACCCAAGCCTGACCAAGAAGCCATGAGATCATGCCTCACACACCTGGCCCTCCTTTCCCCCCTCAGCTTAAGCGGCGGAGGGGGAAAAGGGAGGGGCCCGAGGCTGTGAGGAGTGGTGGGAGTTGGAGTCCAAAGTACGAATATAATAGCCCAACCCAAGCCTGACCAAGAAGCCATGAGATCATGCCTCACACACCTGGCCCTCCTTTCCCCCTCAGCTTAAGCGGCGGAGGGGGAAAAGGGAGGGGCCCGAGGCTGTGAGGAGTGCTGGGAGTTGGAGTCCAAAGTACGAATATAATAGCCCGACCCAAGCCTGACCAAGAAGCCATGAGATCATGCCTCACACACCTGGCCCTCCTTTCCCCCCTCAGCTTAAGCGGCGGAGGGGGAAAAGGGAGGGGCCCGAGGCTGTGAGGAGTGGTGGGAGTTGGAGTCCAAAGTACGAATATACTAGCCCGACCCAAGCCTGACCAAGAAGCCATGAGATCATGCCTCACACACCTGGCCCTCCTTTCCCCCCTCAGCTTAAGCGGCGGAGGGGGAAAAGGGAGGGGCCCGAGGCTGTGAGGAGTGGTGGGAGTTGGAGTCCAAAGTACGAATATAATAGCTCGACCCAAGCCTGACCAAGAAGCCATGAGATCATGCCTCACACACCTGGCCCTCCTTTCCCCCCTCAGCTTAAGCGGCGGAGGGGGAAAAGGGAGGGGCCCGAGGCTGTGAGGAGTGGTGGGAGTTGGAGTCCAAAGTACGAATATAATAGCCCGACCCAAGCCTGACCAAGAAGCCATGAGATCATGCCTCACACACCTGGCCCTCCTTTCCCCCCTCAGCTTAAGCGGAGGAGGGGGAAAAGGGAGCGCCCGAGGCTGTGAGGAGTGGTGGGAGTTGGAGTCCAAAGTACGAATATAATAGCCCGACCCAAGCCTGACCAAGAAGCCATGAGATCATGCCTCACACACCTGGCCCTCCTTTCCCCCCTCAGCTTAAGCGGAGGAGGGGGAAAAGGGAGGGGCCCGAGGCTGTGAGGAGTGGTGGGAGTTGGAGTCCAAAGTACGAATATAATAGCCCGACCCAAGCCTGACCAAGAAGCCATGAGATCATGCCTCACACACCTGGCCCTCCTTTCCCCCCTCAGCTTAAGCGGAGGAGGGGGAAAAGGGAGGGGCCCGAGGCTGTGAGGAGTGGTGGGAGTTGGAGTCCAAAGTACGAATATAATAGCCCGACCCAAGCCTGACCAAGAAGCCATGAGATCATGCCTCACACACCTGGCCCTCCTTTCCCCCCTCAGCTTAAGCGGAGGAGGGGGAAAAGGGAGGGGCCCGAGGCTGTGAGGAGTGGTGGGAGTTGGAGTCCAAAGTACGAATATAATAGCCCGACCCAAGCCTGACCAAGAAGCCATGAGATCATGCCTCACACACCTGGCCCTCCTTTCCCCCCTCAGCTTAAGCGGAGGAGGGGGAAAAGGGAGCGCCCGAGGCTGTGAGGAGTGGTGGGAGTTGGAGTCCAAAGTACGAATATAATAGCCCGACCCAAGCCTGACCAAGAAGCCATGAGATCATGCCTCACACACCTGGCCCTCCTTTCCCCCCTCAGCTTAAGCGGAGGAGGGGGAAAAGGGAGGGGCCCGAGGCTGTGAGGAGTGGTGGGAGTTGGAGTCCAAAGTACGAATATAATAGCCCGACCCAAGCCTGACCAAGAAGCCATGAGATCATGCCTCACACACCTGGCCCTCCTTTCCCCCCTCAGCTTAAGCGGAGGAGGGGGAAAAGGGAGGGGCCCGAGGCTGTGAGGAGTGGTGGGAGTTGGAGTCCAAAGTACGAATATAATAGCCCGACCCAAGCCTGACCAAGAAGCCATGAGATCATGCCTCACACACCTGGCCCTCCTTTCCCCCCTCAGCTTAAGCGGAGGAGGGGGAAAAGGGAGGGGCCCGAGGCTGTGAGGAGTGGTGGGAGTTGGAGTCCAAAGTACGAATATAATAGCCCGACCCAAGCCTGACCAAGAAGCCATGAGATCATGCCTCACACACCTGGCCCTCCTTTCCCCCCTCAGCTTAAGCGGCGGAGGGGGAAAAGGAAGGGGCCCGAGGCTGTGAGGAGTGGTGGGAGTTGGAGTCCAAAGTACGAATATAATAGCCCGACCCAAGCCTGACCAAGAAGCCATGAGATCATGCCTCACACACCTGGCCCTCCTTTCCCCCCTCAGCTTAAGTGGCGGAGGGGGAAAAGGGAGGGGCCCGAGGCTGTGAGGAGTGCTGGGAGTTGGAGTCCAAAGTACGAATATAATAGCCCGACCCAAGCCTGACCAAGAAGCCATGAGATCATGCCTCACACACCTGGCCCTCCTTTCCCCCCTCAGCTTAAGTGGCAGAGGGGGAAAAGGGAGGGGCCCGAGGCTGTGAGGAGTGCTGGGAGTTGGAGTCCAAAGTACGAATATAATAGCCCGACCCAAGCCTGACCAAGAAGCCATGAGATCATGCCTCACACACCTGGCCCTCCTTTCCCCCTCAGCTTAAGCGGCGGAGGGGGAAAAGGGAGGGGCCCGAGGCTGTGAGGAGTGGTGGGAGTTGGAGTCCAAAGTACGAATATACTAGCCCGACCCAAGCCTGACCAAGAAGCCATGAGATCATGCCTCACACACCTGGCCCTCCTTTCCCCCCTCAGCTTAAGCCACGGAGGGGGAAAAGGGAGGGGCCCGAGGCTGTGAGGAGTGGTGGGAGTTGGAGTCCAAAGTACGAATATACTAGCCCGACCCAAGCCTGACCAAGAAGCCATGAGATCATGCCTCACACACCTGGCCCTCCTTTCCCCCCTCAGCTTAAGTGGCAGAGGGGGAAAAGGGAGGGGCCCGAGGCTGTGAGGAGTGGTGGGAGTTGGAGTCCAAAGTACGAATATAATAGCCCGACCCAAGCCTGACCAAGAAGCCATGAGATCATGCCTCACACACCTGGCCCTCCTTTCCCCCCTCAGCTTAAGTGGCAGAGGGGGAAAAGGGAGGGGCCCGAGGCTGTGAGGAGTGGTGGGAGTTGGAGTCCAAAGTACGAATATAATAGCCCGACCCAAGCCTGACCAAGAAGCCATGAGATCATGCCTCACACACCTGGCCCTCCTTTCCCCCTCAGCTTAAGCGGCGGAGGGGGAAAAGGGAGGGGCCCGAGGCTGTGAGGAGTGGTGGGAGTTGGAGTCCAAAGTACGAATATACTAGCCCGACCCAAGCCTGACCAAGAAGCCATGAGATCATGCCTCACACCCCTGCCCTCCTTTCCCCCCTCAGCTTAAGCCACGGAGGGGGAAAAGGGAGGGGCCCGAGGCTGTGAGGAGTGGTGGGAGTTGGAGTCCAAAGTACGAATATACTAGCCCGACCCAAGCCTGACCAAGAAGCCATGAGATCATGCCTCACACACCTGGCCCTCCTTTCCCCCCTCAGCTTAAGTGGCAGAGGGGGAAAAGGGAGGGGCCCGAGGCTGTGAGGAGTGGTGGGAGTTGGAGTCCAAAGTACGAATATAATAGCCCGACCCAAGCCTGACCAAGAAGCCATGAGATCATGCCTCACACACCTGGCCCTCCTTTCCCCCCTCAGCTTAAGCGGCGGAGGGGGAAAAGGGAGGGGCCCGAGGCTGTGAGGAGTGGTGGGAGTTGGAGTCCAAAGTACGAATATACTAGCCCGACCCAAGCCTGACCAAGAAGCCATGAGATCATGCCTCACACACCTGGCCCTCCTTTCCCCCCTCAGCTTAAGCGGCGGAGGGGGAAAAGGGAGGGGCCCGAGGCTGTGAGGAGTGGTGGGAGTTGGAGTCCAAAGTACGAATATAATAGCCCGACCCAAGCCTGACCAAGAAGCCATGAGATCATGCCTCACACACCTGGCCCTCCTTTCCCCCCTCAGCTTAAGCGGCGGAGGGGGAAAAGGAAGGGGCCCGAGGCTGTGAGGAGTGGTGGGAGTTGGAGTCCAAAGTACGAATATAATAGCCCGACCCAAGCCTGACCAAGAAGCCATGAGATCATGCCTCACACACCTGGCCCTCCTTTCCCCCCTCAGCTTAAGCGGCAGAGGGGGAAAAGGGAGGGGCCCGAGGCTGTGAGGAGTGGTGGGAGTTGGAGTCCAAAGTACGAATATAATAGCCCAACCCAAGCCTGACCAAGAAGCCATGAGATCATGCCTCACACACCTGGCCCTCCTTTCCCCCCTCAGCTTAAGCGGAGGAGGGGGAAAAGGAAGGGGCCCGAGGCTGTGAGGAGTGGTGGGAGTTGGAGTCCAAAGTACGAATATAATAGCCCAACCCAAGCCTGACCAAGAAGCCATGAGATCATGCCTCACACACCTGGCCCTCCTTTCCCCCCTCAGCTTAAGCGGCGGAGGGGGAAAAGGGAGGGGCCCGAGGCTGTGAGGAGTGGTGGGAGTTGGAGTCCAAAGTACGAATATAATAGCCCGACCCAAGCCTGACCAAGAAGCCATGAGATCATGCCTCACACACCTGGCCCTCCTTTCCCCCCTCAGCTTAAGCGGCGGAGGGGGAAAAGGGAGGGGCCCGAGGCTGTGAGGAGTGCTGGGAGTTGGAGTCCAAAGTACGAATATAATAGCCCGACCCAAGCCTGACCAAGAAGCCATGAGATCATGCCTCACACACCTGGCCCTCCTTTCCCCCCTCAGCTTAAGTGGCGGAGGGGGAAAAGGGAGGGGCCCGAGGCTGTGAGGAGTGGTGGGAGTTGGAGTCCAAAGTACGAATATAATAGCCCGACCCAAGCTGACCAAGAAGCCATGAGATCATGCCTCACACACCTGGCCCTCCTTTCCCCCCTCAGCTTAAGTGGCAGAGGGGGAAAAGGGAGGGGCCCGAGGCTGTGAGGAGTGGTGGGAGTTGGAGTCCAAAGTACGAATATAATAGCCCGACCCAAGCCTGACCAAGAAGCCATGAGATCATGCCTCACACACCTGGCCCTCCTTTCCCCCCTCAGCTTAAGTGGCGGAGGGGGAAAAGGGAGGGGCCCGAGGCTGTGAGGAGTGCTGGGAGTTGGAGTCCAAAGTACGAATATAATAGCCCGACCCAAGCCTGACCAAGAAGCCATGAGATCATGCCTCACACACCTGGCCCTCCTTTCCCCCCTCAGCTTAAGTGGCAGAGGGGAAAAGGGAGGGGCCCGAGGCTGTGAGGAGTGCTGGGAGTTGGAGTCCAAAGTACGAATATAATAGCCCGACCCAAGCCTGACCAAGAAGCCATGAGATCATGCCCTCACACACCTGGCCCTCCTTTCCCCCTCAGCTTAAGCGGCGGAGGGGGAAAAGGAGGGGCCCGAGGCTGTGAGGAGTGGGTGGGAGTTGGAGTCCAAAGTACGAATATACTAGCCCGACCCAAGCCTGACCAAGAAGCCATGAGATCATGCCTCACACACCTGGCCCTCCTTTCCCCCCTCAGCTTAAGCACGGAGGGGGAAAAGGGAGGGGCCCGAGGCTGTGAGGAGTGGTGGGAGTTGGAGTCCAAAGTACGAATATAATAGCCCGACCCAAGCCTGACCAAGAAGCCATGAGATCATGCCTCACACACCTGGCCCTCCTTTCCCCCTCAGCTTAAGCGGCGGAGGGGGAAAAGGGAGGGGCCCGAGGCTGTGAGGAGTGGTGGGAGTTGGAGTCCAAAGTACGAATATAATAGCCCGACCCAAGCCTGACCAAGAAGCCATGAGATCATGCCTCACACACCTGTCCCTCCTTTCCCCCCTCAGCTTAAGCGGCGGAGGGGGAAAAGGGAGGGGCCCGAGGCTGTGAGGAGTGGTGGGAGTTGGAGTCCAAAGTACGAATATAATAGCCCGACCCAAGCCTGACCAAGAAGCCATGAGATCATGCCTCACACACCTGTCCCTCCTTTCCCCCCTCAGCTTAAGCGGCGGAGGGGGAAAAGGAAGGGGCCTGAGGCTGTGAGGAGTGGTGGGAGTTGGAGTCCAAAGTACGAATATACTAGCCCGACCCAAGCCTGACCAAGAAGCCATGAGATCATGCCTCACACACCTGGCCCTCCTTTCCCCCCTCAGCTTAAGCGGCGGAGGGGGAAAAGGGAGGGGCCCGAGGCTGTGAGGAGTGGTGGGAGTTGGAGTCCAAAGTACGAATATAATAGCCCAACCCAAGCCTGACCAAGAAGCCATGAGATCATGCCTCACACACCTGGCCCTCCTTTCCCCCCTCAGCTTAAGCGGCGGAGGGGGAAAAGGGAGGGGCCCGAGGCTGTGAGGAGTGGTGGGAGTTGGAGTCCAAAGTACGAATATAATAGCCCGACCCAAGCCTGACCAAGAAGCCATGAGATCATGCCTCACACACCTGTCCCTCCTTTCCCCCCTCAGCTTAAGCGGCGGAGGGGGAAAAGGGAGGGGCCCGAGGCTGTGAGGAGTGGTGGGAGTTGGAGTCCAAAGTACGAATATAATAGCCCGACCCAAGCCTGACCAAGAAGCCATGAGATCATGCCTCACACACCTGGCCCTCCTTTCCCCCCTCAGCTTAAGCGGCGGAGGGGGAAAAGGGAGGGGCCCGAGGCTGTGAGGAGTGGTGGGAGTTGGAGTCCAAAGTACGAATATAATAGCCCAACCCAAGCCTGACCAAGAAGCCATGAGATCATGCCTCACACACCTGGCCCTCCTTTCCCCCTCAGCTTAAGCGGCGGAGGGGGAAAAGGGAGGGGCCCGAGGCTGTGAGGAGTGCTGGGAGTTGGAGTCCAAAGTACGAATATAATAGCCCGACCCAAGCCTGACCAAGAAGCCATGAGATCATGCCTCACACACCTGGCCCTCCTTTCCCCCCTCAGCTTAAGCGGCGGAGGGGGAAAAGGGAGGGGCCCGAGGCTGTGAGGAGTGGTGGGAGTTGGAGTCCAAAGTACGAATATAATAGCCCGACCCAAGCCTGACCAAGAAGCCATGAGATCATGCCTCACACACCTGGCCCTCCTTTCCCCCCTCAGCTTAAGCGGCGGAGGGGGAAAAGGGAGGGGCCCGAGGCTGTGAGGAGTGGTGGGAGTTGGAGTCCAAAGTACGAATATAATAGCCCGACCCAAGCCTGACCAAGAAGCCATGAGATCATGCCTCACACACCTGGCCCTCCTTTCCCCCCTCAGCTTAAGCGGCGGAGGGGGAAAAGGGAGGGGCCCGAGGCTGTGAGGAGTGGTGGGAGTTGGAGTCCAAAGTACGAATATACTAGCCCGACCCAAGCCTGACCAAGAAGCCATGAGATCATGCCTCACACACCTGGCCCTCCTTTCCCCCCTCAGCTTAAGCGGCGGAGGGGGAAAAGGGAGGGGCCCGAGGCTGTGAGGAGTGGTGGGAGTTGGAGTCCAAAGTACGAATATAATAGCCCAACCCAAGCCTGACCAAGAAGCCATGAGATCATGCCTCACACACCTGGCCCTCCTTTCCCCCTCAGCTTAAGCGGCGGAGGGGGAAAAGGGAGGGGCCCGAGGCTGTGAGGAGTGCTGGGAGTTGGAGTCCAAAGTACGAATATAATAGCCCGACCCAAGCCTGACCAAGAAGCCATGAGATCATGCCTCACACACCTGGCCCTCCTTTCCCCCCTCAGCTTAAGCGGCGGAGGGGGAAAAGGGAGGGGCCCGAGGCTGTGAGGAGTGGTGGGAGTTGGAGTCCAAAGTACGAATATAATAGCCCGACCCAAGCCTGACCAAGAAGCCATGAGATCATGCCTCACACACCTGGCCCTCCTTTCCCCCCTCAGCTTAAGCGGAGGAGGGGGAAAAGGGAGGGGCCCGAGGCTGTGAGGAGTGGTGGGAGTTGGAGTCCAAAGTACGAATATAATAGCCCGACCCAAGCCTGACCAAGAAGCCATGAGATCATGCCTTACACACCTGGCCCTCCTTTCCCCCCTCAGCTTAAGCGGAGGAGGGGGAAAAGGGAGGGGCCCGAGGCTGTGAGGAGTGGTGGGAGTTGGAGTCCAAAGTACGAATATAATAGCCCGACCCAAGCCTGACCAAGAAGCCATGAGATCATGCCTCACACACCTGGCCCTCCTTTCCCCCCTCAGCTTAAGCGGAGGAGGGGGAAAAGGGAGGGGCCCGAGGCTGTGAGGAGTGGTGGGAGTTGGAGTCCAAAGTACGAATATAATAGCCCGACCCAAGCCTGACCAAGAAGCCATGAGATCATGCCTCACACACCTGGCCCTCCTTTCCCCCTCAGCTTAAGCGGAGGAGGGGGAAAAGGGAGGGGCCCGAGGCTGTGAGGAGTGGTGGGAGTTGGAGTCCAAAGTACGAATATAATAGCCCAACCCAAGCCTGACCAAGAAGCCATGAGATCATGCCTCACACACCTGGCCCTCCTTTCCCCCCTCAGCTTAAGCGGCGGAGGGGGAAAAGGAAGGGGCCTGAGGCTGTGAGGAGTGGTGGGAGTTGGAGTCCAAAGTACGAATATACTAGCCCGACCCAAGCCTGACCAAGAAGCCATGAGATCATGCCTCACACACCTGGCCCTCCTTTCCCCCCTCAGCTTAAGCGGCGGAGGGGGAAAAGGAAGGGGCCTGAGGCTGTGAGGAGTGGTGGGAGTTGGAGTCCAAAGTACGAATATAATAGCCCAACCCAAGCCTGACCAAGAAGCCATGAGATCATGCCTCACACACCTGGCCCTCCTTTCCCCCCTCAGCTTAAGCGGCGGAGGGGGAAAAGGAAGGGGCCTGAGGCTGTGAGGAGTGGTGGGAGTTGGAGTCCAAAGTACGAATATACTAGCCCGACCCAAGCCTGACCAAGAAGCCATGAGATCATGCCTCACACACCTGGCCCTCCTTTCCCCCCTCAGCTTAAGCGGCGGAGGGGGAAAAGGAAGGGGCCTGAGGCTGTGAGGAGTGGTGGGAGTTGGAGTCCAAAGTACGAATATAATAGCCCAACCCAAGCCTGACCAAGAAGCCATGAGATCATGCCTCACACACCTGGCCCTCCTTTCCCCCCTCAGCTTAAGCGGCGGAGGGGGAAAAGGAAGGGGCCCGAGGCTGTGAGGAGTGGTGGGAGTTGGAGTCCAAAGTACGAATATAATAGCCCGACCCAAGCCTGACCAAGAAGCCATGAGATCATGCCTCACACACCTGGCCCTCCTTTCCCCCCTCAGCTTAAGCGGCGGAGGGGGAAAAGGGAGGGGCCCGAGGCTGTGAGGAGTGGTGGGAGTTGGAGTCCAAAGTACGAATATAATAGCCCGACCCAAGCCTGACCAAGAAGCCATGAGATCATGCCTCACACACCTGGCCCTCCTTTCCCCCCTCAGCTTAAGCGGAGGAGGGGGAAAAGGGAGGGGCCCGAGGCTGTGAGGAGTGGTGGGAGTTGGAGTCCAAAGTACGAATATAATAGCCCAACCCAAGCCTGACCAAGAAGCCATGAGATCATGCCTCACACACCTGGCCCTCCTTTCCCCCCTCAGCTTAAGCCACGGAGGGGGAAAAGGGAGGGGCCCGAGGCTGTGAGGAGTGGTGGGAGTTGGAGTCCAAAGTACGAATATAATAGCCCGACCCAAGCCTGACCAAGAAGCCATGAGATCATGCCTCACACACCTGGCCCTCCTTTCCCCCCTCAGCTTAAGCGGAGGAGGGGGAAAAGGGAGGGGCCCGAGGCTGTGAGGAGTGGTGGGAGTTGGAGTCCAAAGTACGAATATAATAGCCCGACCCAAGCCTGACCAAGAAGCCATGAGATCATGCCTCACACACCTGGCCCTCCTTTCCCCCCTCAGCTTAAGCGGCGGAGGGGGAAAAGGGAGGGGCCCGAGGCTGTGAGGAGTGGTGGGAGTTGGAGTCCAAAGTACGAATATAATAGCCCAACCCAAGCCTGACCAAGAAGCCATGAGATCATGCCTCACACACCTGGCCCTCCTTTCCCCCCTCAGCTTAAGCCACGGAGGGGGAAAAGGGAGGGGCCCGAGGCTGTGAGGAGTGGTGGGAGTTGGAGTCCAAAGTACGAATATAATAGCCCGACCCAAGCCTGACCAAGAAGCCATGAGATCATGCCTCACACACCTGGCCCTCCTTTCCCCCCTCAGCTTAAGCGGCGGAGGGGGAAAAGGGAGGGGCCCGAGGCTGTGAGGAGTGGTGGGAGTTGGAGTCCAAAGTACGAATATAATAGCCCGACCCAAGCCTGACCAAGAAGCCATGAGATCATGCCTCACACACCTGGCCCTCCTTTCCCCCCTCAGCTTAAGCGGCGGAGGGGGAAAAGGAAGGGGCCCGAGGCTGTGAGGAGTGGTGGGAGTTGGAGTCCAAAGTACGAATATAATAGCCCGACCCAAGCCTGACCAAGAAGCCATGAGATCATGCCTCACACACCTGGCCCTCCTTTCCCCCCTCAGCTTAAGCGGCGGAGGGGGAAAAGGGAGGGGCCCGAGGCTGTGAGGAGTGGTGGGAGTTGGAGTCCAAAGTACGAATATAATAGCCCGACCCAAGCCTGACCAAGAAGCCATGAGATCATGCCTCACACACCTGGCCCTCCTTTCCCCCCTCAGCTTAAGCCACGGAGGGGGAAAAGGGAGGGGCCCGAGGCTGTGAGGAGTGGTGGGAGTTGGAGTCCAAAGTACGAATATAATAGCCCGACCCAAGCCTGACCAAGAAGCCATGAGATCATGCCTCACACACCTGGCCCTCCTTTCCCCCCTCAGCTTAAGCGGCGGAGGGGGAAAAGGGAGGGGCCCAAGGCTGTGAGGAGTGGTGGGAGTTGGAGTCCAAAGTACGAATATAATAGCCCGACCCAAGCCTGACCAAGAAGCCATGAGATCATGCCTCACACACCTGGCCCTCCTTTCCCCCCTCAGCTTAAGCGGCGGAGGGGGAAAAGGGAGGGGCCCGAGGCTGTGAGGAGTGGTGGGAGTTGGAGTCCAAAGTACGAATATAATAGCCCGACCCAAGCCTGACCAAGAAGCCATGAGATCATGCCTCACACACCTGTCCCTCCTTTCCCCCTCAGCTTAAGCGGAGGAGGGGGAAAAGGGAGGGGCCCGAGGCTGTGAGGAGTGGTGGGAGTTGGAGTCCAAAGTACGAATATACTAGCCCGACCCAAGCCTGACCAAGAAGCCATGAGATCATGCCTCACACACCTGGCCCTCCTTTCCCCCCTCAGCTTAAGCGGCGGAGGGGGAAAAGGGAGGGGCCCGAGGCTGTGAGGAGTGGTGGGAGTTGGAGTCCAAAGTACGAATATAATAGCCCGACCCAAGCCTGACCAAGAAGCCATGAGATCATGCCTTACACACCTGGCCCTCCTTTCCCCCCTCAGCTTAAGCGGCGGAGGGGGAAAAGGGAGGGGCCCGAGGCTGTGAGGAGTGGTGGGAGTTGGAGTCCAAAGTACGAATATAATAGCCCGACCCAAGCCTGACCAAGAAGCCATGAGATCATGCCTCACACACCTGGCCCTCCTTTCCCCCTCAGCTTAAGCGGAGGAGGGGGAAAAGGGAGGGGCCCGAGGCTGTGAGGAGTGGTGGGAGTTGGAGTCCAAAGTACGAATATAATAGCCCAACCCAAGCCTGACCAAGAAGCCATGAGATCATGCCTCACACACCTGGCCCTCCTTTCCCCCCTCAGCTTAAGCGGCGGAGGGGGAAAAGGAAGGGGCCTGAGGCTGTGAGGAGTGGTGGGAGTTGGAGTCCAAAGTACGAATATACTAGCCCGACCCAAGCCTGACCAAGAAGCCATGAGATCATGCCTCACACACCTGGCCCTCCTTTCCCCCCTCAGCTTAAGCGGCGGAGGGGGAAAAGGAAGGGGCCTGAGGCTGTGAGGAGTGGTGGGAGTTGGAGTCCAAAGTACGAATATACTAGCCCGACCCAAGCCTGACCAAGAAGCCATGAGATCATGCCTCACACACCTGGCCCTCCTTTCCCCCCTCAGCTTAAGCGGCGGAGGGGGAAAAGGAAGGGGCCTGAGGCTGTGAGGAGTGGTGGGAGTTGGAGTCCAAAGTACGAATATAATAGCCCAACCCAAGCCTGACCAAGAAGCCATGAGATCATGCCTCACACACCTGGCCCTCCTTTCCCCCCTCAGCTTAAGCGGCGGAGGGGGAAAAGGAAGGGGCCTGAGGCTGTGAGGAGTGGTGGGAGTTGGAGTCCAAAGTACGAATATACTAGCCCGACCCAAGCCTGACCAAGAAGCCATGAGATCATGCCTCACACACCTGGCCCTCCTTTCCCCCCTCAGCTTAAGCGGCGGAGGGGGAAAAGGAAGGGGCCTGAGGCTGTGAGGAGTGGTGGGAGTTGGAGTCCAAAGTACGAATATAATAGCCCAACCCAAGCCTGACCAAGAAGCCATGAGATCATGCCTCACACACCTGGCCCTCCTTTCCCCCCTCAGCTTAAGCGGCGGAGGGGGAAAAGGAAGGGGCCCGAGGCTGTGAGGAGTGGTGGGAGTTGGAGTCCAAAGTACGAATATAATAGCCCGACCCAAGCCTGACCAAGAAGCCATGAGATCATGCCTCACACACCTGGCCCTCCTTTCCCCCCTCAGCTTAAGCGGCGGAGGGGGAAAAGGGAGGGGCCCGAGGCTGTGAGGAGTGGTGGGAGTTGGAGTCCAAAGTACGAATATAATAGCCCGACCCAAGCCTGACCAAGAAGCCATGAGATCATGCCTCACACACCTGGCCCTCCTTTCCCCCCTCAGCTTAAGCGGAGGAGGGGGAAAAGGGAGGGGCCCGAGGCTGTGAGGAGTGGTGGGAGTTGGAGTCCAAAGTACGAATATAATAGCCCGACCCAAGCCTGACCAAGAAGCCATGAGATCATGCCTCACACACCTGGCCCTCCTTTCCCCCCTCAGCTTAAGCGGCGGAGGGGGAAAAGGGAGGGGCCCGAGGCTGTGAGGAGTGGTGGGAGTTGGAGTCCAAAGTACGAATATAATAGCCCAACCCAAGCCTGACCAAGAAGCCATGAGATCATGCCTCACACACCTGGCCCTCCTTTCCCCCCTCAGCTTAAGCCACGGAGGGGGAAAAGGGAGGGGCCCGAGGCTGTGAGGAGTGGTGGGAGTTGGAGTCCAAAGTACGAATATAATAGCCCGACCCAAGCCTGACCAAGAAGCCATGAGATCATGCCTCACACACCTGGCCCTCCTTTCCCCCCTCAGCTTAAGCGGCGGAGGGGGAAAAGGGAGGGGCCCGAGGCTGTGAGGAGTGGTGGGAGTTGGAGTCCAAAGTACGAATATAATAGCCCGACCCAAGCCTGACCAAGAAGCCATGAGATCATGCCTCACACACCTGGCCCTCCTTTCCCCCCTCAGCTTAAGCGGCGGAGGGGGAAAAGGAAGGGGCCCGAGGCTGTGAGGAGTGGTGGGAGTTGGAGTCCAAAGTACGAATATAATAGCCCGACCCAAGCCTGACCAAGAAGCCATGAGATCATGCCTCACACACCTGGCCCTCCTTTCCCCCCTCAGCTTAAGCGGCGGAGGGGGAAAAGGGAGGGGCCCGAGGCTGTGAGGAGTGGTGGGAGTTGGAGTCCAAAGTACGAATATAATAGCCCGACCCAAGCCTGACCAAGAAGCCATGAGATCATGCCTCACACACCTGGCCCTCCTTTCCCCCCTCAGCTTAAGCCACGGAGGGGGAAAAGGGAGGGGCCCGAGGCTGTGAGGAGTGGTGGGAGTTGGAGTCCAAAGTACGAATATAATAGCCCGACCCAAGCCTGACCAAGAAGCCATGAGATCATGCCTCACACACCTGGCCCTCCTTTCCCCCCTCAGCTTAAGCGGCGGAGGGGGAAAAGGGAGGGGCCCAAGGCTGTGAGGAGTGGTGGGAGTTGGAGTCCAAAGTACGAATATAATAGCCCGACCCAAGCCTGACCAAGAAGCCATGAGATCATGCCTCACACACCTGGCCCTCCTTTCCCCCCTCAGCTTAAGCGGCGGAGGGGGAAAAGGGAGGGGCCCGAGGCTGTGAGGAGTGGTGGGAGTTGGAGTCCAAAGTACGAATATAATAGCCCGACCCAAGCCTGACCAAGAAGCCATGAGATCATGCCTCACACACCTGGCCCTCCTTTCCCCCCTCAGCTTAAGCGGCGGAGGGGGAAAAGGGAGGGGCCCGAGGCTGTGAGGAGTGGTGGGAGTTGGAGTCCAAAGTACGAATATAATAGCCCGACCCAAGCCTGACCAAGAAGCCATGAGATCATGCCTCACACACCTGTCCCTCCTTTCCCCCTCAGCTTAAGCGGAGGAGGGGGAAAAGGGAGGGGCCCGAGGCTGTGAGGAGTGGTGGGAGTTGGAGTCCAAAGTACGAATATAATAGCCCAACCCAAGCCTGACCAAGAAGCCATGAGATCATGCCTCACACACCTGGCCCTCCTTTCCCCCCTCAGCTTAAGCGGCGGAGGGGGAAAAGGGAGGGGCCCGAGGCTGTGAGGAGTGGTGGGAGTTGGAGTCCAAAGTACGAATATAATAGCCCGACCCAAGCCTGACCAAGAAGCCATGAGATCATGCCTTACACACCTGGCCCTCCTTTCCCCCCTCAGCTTAAGCGGCGGAGGGGGAAAAGGGAGGGGCCCGAGGCTGTGAGGAGTGGTGGGAGTTGGAGTCCAAAGTACGAATATAATAGCCCGACCCAAGCCTGACCAAGAAGCCATGAGATCATGCCTCACACACCTGGCCCTCCTTTCCCCCCTCAGCTTAAGCCACGGAGGGGGAAAAGGGAGGGGCCCGAGGCTGTGAGGAGTGGTGGGAGTTGGAGTCCAAAGTACGAATATAATAGCCCGACCCAAGCCTGACCAAGAAGCCATGAGATCATGCCTCACACACCTGGCCCTCCTTTCCCCCCTCAGCTTAAGCGGCGGAGGGGGAAAAGGGAGGGGCCCGAGGCTGTGAGGAGTGGTGGGAGTTGGAGTCCAAAGTACGAATATAATAGCCCGACCCAAGCCTGACCAAGAAGCCATGAGATCATGCCTCACACACCTGGCCCTCCTTTCCCCCCTCAGCTTAAGCGGCGGAGGGGGAAAAGGGAGGGGCCCGAGGCTGTGAGGAGTGGTGGGAGTTGGAGTCCAAAGTACGAATATAATAGCCCGACCCAAGCCTGACCAAGAAGCCATGAGATCATGCCTCACACACCTGGCCCTCCTTTCCCCCCTCAGCTTAAGCGGCGGAGGGGGAAAAGGAAGGGGCCCGAGGCTGTGAGGAGTGGTGGGAGTTGGAGTCCAAAGTACGAATATAATAGCCCAACCCAAGCCTGACCAAGAAGCCATGAGATCATGCCTCACACACCTGGCCCTCCTTTCCCCCCTCAGCTTAAGCGGCGGAGGGGGAAAAGGGAGGGGCCTGAGGCTGTGAGGAGTGGTGGGAGTTGGAGTCCAAAGTACGAATATAATAGCCCGACCCAAGCCTGACCAAGAAGCCATGAGATCATGCCTCACACACCTGGCCCTCCTTTCCCCCCTCAGCTTAAGCGGCGGAGGGGGAAAAGGAAGGGGCCCGAGGCTGTGAGGAGTGGTGGGAGTTGGAGTCCAAAGTACGAATATACTAGCCCGACCCAAGCCTGACCAAGAAGCCATGAGATCATGCCTCACACACCTGGCCCTCCTTTCCCCCCTCAGCTTAAGCGGCGGAGGGGGAAAAGGGAGGGGCCTGAGGCTGTGAGGAGTGGTGGGAGTTGGAGTCCAAAGTACGAATATAATAGCCCGACCCAAGCCTGACCAAGAAGCCATGAGATCATGCCTCACACACCTGGCCCTCCTTTCCCCCCTCAGCTTAAGCGGCGGAGGGGGAAAAGGGAGGGGCCCGAGGCTGTGAGGAGTGGTGGGAGTTGGAGTCCAAAGTACGAATATACTAGCCCAACCCAAGCCTGACCAAGAAGCCATGAGATCATGCCTCACACACCTGGCCCTCCTTTCCCCCTCAGCTTAAGCGGCGGAGGGGGAAAAGGGAGGGGCCCGAGGCTGTGAGGAGTGGTGGGAGTTGGAGTCCAAAGTACGAATATAATAGCCCGACCCAAGCCTGACCAAGAAGCCATGAGATCATGCCTCACACACCTGGCCCTCCTTTCCCCCCTCAGCTTAAGCGGCGGAGGGGGAAAAGGGAGGGGCCCGAGGCTGTGAGGAGTGGTGGGAGTTGGAGTCCAAAGTACGAATATAATAGCCCGACCCAAGCCTGACCAAGAAGCCATGAGATCATGCCTCACACACCTGGCCCTCCTTTCCCCCCTCAGCTTAAGCGGCGGAGGGGGAAAAGGGAGGGGCCCGAGGCTGTGAGGAGTGGTGGGAGTTGGAGTCCAAAGTACAAATATACTAGCCCGACCCAAGCCTGACCAAGAAGCCATGAGATCATGCCTCACACACCTGGCCCTCCTTTCCCCCCTCAGCTTAAGCGGCGGAGGGGGAAAAGGGAGGGGCCCGAGGCTGTGAGGAGTGGTGGGAGTTGGAGTCCAAAGTACGAATATAATAGCCCAACCCAAGCCTGACCAAGAAGCCATGAGATCACGCCTCACACACCTGGCCCTCCTTTCCCCCCTCAGCTTAAGCGGCGGAGGGGGAAAAGGGAGGGGCCCGAGGCTGTGAGGAGTGGTGGGAGTTGGAGTCCAAAGTACGAATATAATAGCCCGACCCAAGCCTGACCAAGAAGCCATGAGATCATGCCTCACACACCTGGCCCTCCTTTCCCCCCTCAGCTTAAGCGGCGGAGGGGGAAAAGGGAGCGCCCGAGGCTGTGAGGAGTGGTGGGAGTTGGAGTCCAAAGTACGAATATACTAGCCCGACCCAAGCCTGACCAAGAAGCCATGAGATCATGCCTCACACACCTGGCCCTCCTTTCCCCCCTCAGCTTAAGCGGCGGAGGGGGAAAAGGGAGCGCCCGAGGCTGTGAGGAGTGGTGGGAGTTGGAGTCCAAAGTACGAATATAATAGCCCGACCCAAGCCTGACCAAGAAGCCATGAGATCATGCCTCACACACCTGGCCCTCCTTTCCCCCCTCAGCTTAAGCGGCGGAGGGGGAAAAGGGAGCGCCCGAGGCTGTGAGGAGTGGTGGGAGTTGGAGTCCAAAGTACGAATATACTAGCCCGACCCAAGCCTGACCAAGAAGCCATGAGATCATGCCTCACACACCTGGCCCTCCTTTCCCCCCTCAACTTAAGCGGCGGAGGGGGAAAAGGGAGGGGCCCGAGGCTGTGAGGAGTGGTGGGAGTTGGAGTCCAAAGTACGAATATAATAGCCCAACCCAAGCCTGACCAAGAAGCCATGAGATCACGCCTCACACACCTGGCCCTCCTTTCCCCCCTCAGCTTAAGCGGCGGAGGGGGAAAAGGGAGGGGCCCGAGGCTGTGAGGAGTGGTGGGAGTTGGAGTCCAAAGTACGAATATAATAGCCCGACCCAAGCCTGACCAAGAAGCCATGAGATCATGCCTCACACACCTGGCCCTCCTTTCCCCCCTCAGCTTAAGCGGCGGAGGGGGAAAAGGGAGCGCCCGAGGCTGTGAGGAGTGGTGGGAGTTGGAGTCCAAAGTACGAATATACTAGCCCGACCCAAGCCTGACCAAGAAGCCATGAGATCATGCCTCACACACCTGGCCCTCCTTTCCCCCCTCAGCTTAAGCGGCGGAGGGGGAAAAGGGAGCGCCCGAGGCTGTGAGGAGTGGTGGGAGTTGGAGTCCAAAGTACGAATATAATAGCCCGACCCAAGCCTGACCAAGAAGCCATGAGATCATGCCTCACACACCTGGCCCTCCTTTCCCCCCTCAGCTTAAGCGGCGGAGGGGGAAAAGGGAGGGGCCCGAGGCTGTGAGGAGTGGTGGGAGTTGGAGTCCAAAGTACGAATATAATAGCCCGACCCAAGCCTGACCAAGAAGCCATGAGATCATGCCTCACACACCTGGCCCTCCTTTCCCCCCTCAGCTTAAGCGGCGGAGGGGGAAAAGGGAGGGGCCCGAGGCTGTGAGGAGTGGTGGGAGTTGGAGTCCAAAGTACGAATATAATAGCCCGACCCAAGCCTGACCAAGAAGCCATGAGATCATGCCTCACACACCTGGCCCTCCTTTCCCCCCTCAGCTTAAGCGGCGGAGGGGGAAAAGGGAGCGCCCGAGGCTGTGAGGAGTGGTGGGAGTTGGAGTCCAAAGTACGAATATACTAGCCCGACCCAAGCCTGACCAAGAAGCCATGAGATCATGCCTCACACACCTGGCCCTCCTTTCCCCCCTCAACTTAAGCGGCGGAGGGGGAAAAGGGAGGGGCCCGAGGCTGTGAGGAGTGGTGGGAGTTGGAGTCCAAAGTACGAATATAATAGCCCAACCCAAGCCTGACCAAGAAGCCATGAGATCATGCCTCACACACCTGGCCCTCCTTTCCCCCCTCAGCTTAAGCGGAGGAGGGGGAAAAGGGAGGGGCCTGAGGCTGTGAGGAGTGGTGGGAGTTGGAGTCCAAAGTACGAATATAATAGCCCGACCCAAGCCTGACCAAGAAGCCATGAGATCATGCCTCACACACCTGGCCCTCCTTTCCCCCCTCAGCTTAAGCGGAGGAGGGGGAAAAGGGAGGGGCCCGAGGCTGTGAGGAGTGGTGGGAGTTGGAGTCCAAAGTACGAATATAATAGCCCGACCCAAGCCTGACCAAGAAGCCATGAGATCATGCCTCACACACCTGGCCCTCCTTTCCCCCCTCAGCTTAAGCGGAGGAGGGGGAAAAGGGAGGGGCCCGAGGCTGTGAGGAGTGGTGGGAGTTGGAGTCCAAAGTACGAATATAATAGCCCGACCCAAGCCTGACCAAGAAGCCATGAGATCATGCCTCACACACCTGGCCCTCCTTTCCCCCCTCAGCTTAAGCGGAGGAGGGGGAAAAGGGAGGGGCCCGAGGCTGTGAGGAGTGGTGGGAGTTGGAGTCCAAAGTACGAATATAATAGCCCGACCCAAGCCTGACCAAGAAGCCATGAGATCATGCCTCACACACCTGGCCCTCCTTTCCCCCCTCAGCTTAAGCGGCGGAGGGGGAAAAGGAAGGGGCCCGAGGCTGTGAGGAGTGGTGGGAGTTGGAGTCCAAAGTACAAATATACTAGCCCGACCCAAGCCTGACCAAGAAGCCATGAGATCATGCCTCACACACCTGGCCCTCCTTTCCCCCCTCAGCTTAAGCGGAGGAGGGGGAAAAGGGAGGGGCCCGAGGCTGTGAGGAGTGGTGGGAGTTGGAGTCCAAAGTACGAATATAATAGCCCGACCCAAGCCTGACCAAGAAGCCATGAGATCATGCCTCACACACCTGGCCCTCCTTTCCCCCCTCAGCTTAAGCGGCGGAGGGGGAAAAGGGAGGGGCCCGAGGCTGTGAGGAGTGGTGGGAGTTGGAGTCCAAAGTACGAATATAATAGCCCAACCCAAGCCTGACCAAGAAGCCATGAGATCATGCCTCACACACCTGGCCCTCCTTTCCCCCCTCAGCTTAAGTGGCAGAGGGGGAAAAGGGAGGGGCCCGAGGCTGTGAGGAGTGGTGGGAGTTGGAGTCCAAAGTACGAATATAATAGCCCGACCCAAGCCTGACCAAGAAGCCATGAGATCATGCCTCACACACCTGGCCCTCCTTTCCCCCCTCAGCTTAAGCGGAGGAGGGGGAAAAGGGAGGGGCCCGAGGCTGTGAGGAGTGGTGGGAGTTGGAGTCCAAAGTACGAATATAATAGCCCAACCCAAGCCTGACCAAGAAGCCATGAGATCATGCCTCACACACCTGGCCCTCCTTTCCCCCCTCAGCTTAAGCGGCGGAGGGGGAAAAGGGAGGGGCCCGAGGCTGTGAGGAGTGGTGGGAGTTGGAGTCCAAAGTACGAATATAATAGCCCGACCCAAGCCTGACCAAGAAGCCATGAGATCATGCCTCACACACCTGGCCCTCCTTTCCCCCCTCAGCTTAAGCGGCGGAGGGGGAAAAGGGAGGGGCCCGAGGCTGTGAGGAGTGGTGGGAGTTGGAGTCCAAAGTACGAATATAATAGCCCGACCCAAGCCTGACCAAGAAGCCATGAGATCATGCCTCACACACCTGGCCCTCCTTTCCCCCTCAGCTTAAGCGGCGGAGGGGGAAAAGGGAGGGGCCCGAGGCTGTGAGGAGTGGTGGGAGTTGGAGTCCAAAGTACGAATATACTAGCCCGACCCAAGCCTGACCAAGAAGCCATGAGATCATGCCTCACACACCTGGCCCTCCTTTCCCCCCTCAGCTTAAGCGGCGGAGGGGGAAAAGGGAGGGGCCCGAGGCTGTGAGGAGTGGTGGGAGTTGGAGTCCAAAGTACGAATATAATAGCCCGACCCAAGCCTGACCAAGAAGCCATGAGATCATGCCTCACACACCTGGCCCTCCTTTCCCCCCTCAGCTTAAGCGGCGGAGGGGGAAAAGGAAGGGGCCCGAGGCTGTGAGGAGTGGTGGGAGTTGGAGTCCAAAGTACGAATATAATAGCCCGACCCAAGCCTGACCAAGAAGCAATGAGATCATGCCTCACACACCTGGCCCTCCTTTCCCCCCTCAGCTTAAGCGGCAGAGGGGGAAAAGGGAGGGGCCCGAGGCTGTGAGGAGTGGTGGGAGTTGGAGTCCAAAGTACGAATATAATAGCCCAACCCAAGCCTGACCAAGAAGCCATGAGATCATGCCTCACACACCTGGCCCTCCTTTCCCCCCTCAGCTTAAGCGGCGGAGGGGGAAAAGGGAGGGGCCCGAGGCTGTGAGGAGTGGTGGGAGTTGGAGTCCAAAGTACGAATATAATAGCCCGACCCAAGCCTGACCAAGAAGCCATGAGATCATGCCTCACACACCTGGCCCTCCTTTCCCCCCTCAGCTTAAGCGGCGGAGGGGGAAAAGGGAGGGGCCCGAGGCTGTGAGGAGTGGTGGGAGTTGGAGTCCAAAGTACGAATATAATAGCCCGACCCAAGCCTGACCAAGAAGCCATGAGATCATGCCTCACACACCTGGCCCTCCTTTCCCCCCTCAGCTTAAGCGGCGGAGGGGGAAAAGGGAGGGGCCCGAGGCTGTG
Source organism: Anolis carolinensis (assembly GCF_035594765.1). Lineage (NCBI taxonomy): Eukaryota > Metazoa > Chordata > Lepidosauria > Squamata > Anolidae > Anolis > Anolis carolinensis. The sequence continues at coordinate 260,005 of NC_085845.1, read as the reverse complement.
AGGAGTGGTGGGAGTTGGAGTCCAAAGTACGAATATACTAGCCCGACCCAAGCCTGACCAAGAAGCCATGAGATCATGCCTCACACACCTGGCCCTCCTTTCCCCCCTCAGCTTAAGCGGCGGAGGGGGAAAAGGGAGGGGCCCGAGGCTGTGAGGAGTGGTGGGAGTTGGAGTCCAAAGTACGAATATAATAGCTCGACCCAAGCCTGACCAAGAAGCCATGAGATCATGCCTCACACACCTGGCCCTCCTTTCCCCCCTCAGCTTAAGCGGCGGAGGGGGAAAAGGGAGGGGCCCGAGGCTGTGAGGAGTGGTGGGAGTTGGAGTCCAAAGTACGAATATAATAGCCCGACCCAAGCCTGACCAAGAAGCCATGAGATCATGCCTCACACACCTGGCCCTCCTTTCCCCCCTCAGCTTAAGCGGAGGAGGGGGAAAAGGGAGCGCCCGAGGCTGTGAGGAGTGGTGGGAGTTGGAGTCCAAAGTACGAATATAATAGCCCGACCCAAGCCTGACCAAGAAGCCATGAGATCATGCCTCACACACCTGGCCCTCCTTTCCCCCCTCAGCTTAAGCGGAGGAGGGGGAAAAGGGAGGGGCCCGAGGCTGTGAGGAGTGGTGGGAGTTGGAGTCCAAAGTACGAATATAATAGCCCGACCCAAGCCTGACCAAGAAGCCATGAGATCATGCCTCACACACCTGGCCCTCCTTTCCCCCCTCAGCTTAAGCGGAGGAGGGGGAAAAGGGAGGGGCCCGAGGCTGTGAGGAGTGGTGGGAGTTGGAGTCCAAAGTACGAATATAATAGCCCGACCCAAGCCTGACCAAGAAGCCATGAGATCATGCCTCACACACCTGGCCCTCCTTTCCCCCCTCAGCTTAAGCGGAGGAGGGGGAAAAGGGAGGGGCCCGAGGCTGTGAGGAGTGGTGGGAGTTGGAGTCCAAAGTACGAATATAATAGCCCGACCCAAGCCTGACCAAGAAGCCATGAGATCATGCCTCACACACCTGGCCCTCCTTTCCCCCCTCAGCTTAAGCGGAGGAGGGGGAAAAGGGAGCGCCCGAGGCTGTGAGGAGTGGTGGGAGTTGGAGTCCAAAGTACGAATATAATAGCCCGACCCAAGCCTGACCAAGAAGCCATGAGATCATGCCTCACACACCTGGCCCTCCTTTCCCCCCTCAGCTTAAGCGGAGGAGGGGGAAAAGGGAGGGGCCCGAGGCTGTGAGGAGTGGTGGGAGTTGGAGTCCAAAGTACGAATATAATAGCCCGACCCAAGCCTGACCAAGAAGCCATGAGATCATGCCTCACACACCTGGCCCTCCTTTCCCCCCTCAGCTTAAGCGGAGGAGGGGGAAAAGGGAGGGGCCCGAGGCTGTGAGGAGTGGTGGGAGTTGGAGTCCAAAGTACGAATATAATAGCCCGACCCAAGCCTGACCAAGAAGCCATGAGATCATGCCTCACACACCTGGCCCTCCTTTCCCCCCTCAGCTTAAGCGGAGGAGGGGGAAAAGGGAGGGGCCCGAGGCTGTGAGGAGTGGTGGGAGTTGGAGTCCAAAGTACGAATATAATAGCCCGACCCAAGCCTGACCAAGAAGCCATGAGATCATGCCTCACACACCTGGCCCTCCTTTCCCCCCTCAGCTTAAGCGGCGGAGGGGGAAAAGGAAGGGGCCCGAGGCTGTGAGGAGTGGTGGGAGTTGGAGTCCAAAGTACGAATATAATAGCCCGACCCAAGCCTGACCAAGAAGCCATGAGATCATGCCTCACACACCTGGCCCTCCTTTCCCCCCTCAGCTTAAGTGGCGGAGGGGGAAAAGGGAGGGGCCCGAGGCTGTGAGGAGTGCTGGGAGTTGGAGTCCAAAGTACGAATATAATAGCCCGACCCAAGCCTGACCAAGAAGCCATGAGATCATGCCTCACACACCTGGCCCTCCTTTCCCCCCTCAGCTTAAGTGGCAGAGGGGGAAAAGGGAGGGGCCCGAGGCTGTGAGGAGTGCTGGGAGTTGGAGTCCAAAGTACGAATATAATAGCCCGACCCAAGCCTGACCAAGAAGCCATGAGATCATGCCTCACACACCTGGCCCTCCTTTCCCCCTCAGCTTAAGCGGCGGAGGGGGAAAAGGGAGGGGCCCGAGGCTGTGAGGAGTGGTGGGAGTTGGAGTCCAAAGTACGAATATACTAGCCCGACCCAAGCCTGACCAAGAAGCCATGAGATCATGCCTCACACACCTGGCCCTCCTTTCCCCCCTCAGCTTAAGCCACGGAGGGGGAAAAGGGAGGGGCCCGAGGCTGTGAGGAGTGGTGGGAGTTGGAGTCCAAAGTACGAATATACTAGCCCGACCCAAGCCTGACCAAGAAGCCATGAGATCATGCCTCACACACCTGGCCCTCCTTTCCCCCCTCAGCTTAAGTGGCAGAGGGGGAAAAGGGAGGGGCCCGAGGCTGTGAGGAGTGGTGGGAGTTGGAGTCCAAAGTACGAATATAATAGCCCGACCCAAGCCTGACCAAGAAGCCATGAGATCATGCCTCACACACCTGGCCCTCCTTTCCCCCCTCAGCTTAAGTGGCAGAGGGGGAAAAGGGAGGGGCCCGAGGCTGTGAGGAGTGGTGGGAGTTGGAGTCCAAAGTACGAATATAATAGCCCGACCCAAGCCTGACCAAGAAGCCATGAGATCATGCCTCACACACCTGGCCCTCCTTTCCCCCTCAGCTTAAGCGGCGGAGGGGGAAAAGGGAGGGGCCCGAGGCTGTGAGGAGTGGTGGGAGTTGGAGTCCAAAGTACGAATATACTAGCCCGACCCAAGCCTGACCAAGAAGCCATGAGATCATGCCTCACACACCTGGCCCTCCTTTCCCCCCTCAGCTTAAGCCACGGAGGGGGAAAAGGGAGGGGCCCGAGGCTGTGAGGAGTGGTGGGAGTTGGAGTCCAAAGTACGAATATACTAGCCCGACCCAAGCCTGACCAAGAAGCCATGAGATCATGCCTCACACACCTGGCCCTCCTTTCCCCCCTCAGCTTAAGTGGCAGAGGGGGAAAAGGGAGGGGCCCGAGGCTGTGAGGAGTGGTGGGAGTTGGAGTCCAAAGTACGAATATAATAGCCCGACCCAAGCCTGACCAAGAAGCCATGAGATCATGCCTCACACACCTGGCCCTCCTTTCCCCCCTCAGCTTAAGCGGCGGAGGGGGAAAAGGGAGGGGCCCGAGGCTGTGAGGAGTGGTGGGAGTTGGAGTCCAAAGTACGAATATACTAGCCCGACCCAAGCCTGACCAAGAAGCCATGAGATCATGCCTCACACACCTGGCCCTCCTTTCCCCCCTCAGCTTAAGCGGCGGAGGGGGAAAAGGGAGGGGCCCGAGGCTGTGAGGAGTGGTGGGAGTTGGAGTCCAAAGTACGAATATAATAGCCCGACCCAAGCCTGACCAAGAAGCCATGAGATCATGCCTCACACACCTGGCCCTCCTTTCCCCCCTCAGCTTAAGCGGCGGAGGGGGAAAAGGAAGGGGCCCGAGGCTGTGAGGAGTGGTGGGAGTTGGAGTCCAAAGTACGAATATAATAGCCCGACCCAAGCCTGACCAAGAAGCAATGAGATCATGCCTCACACACCTGGCCCTCCTTTCCCCCCTCAGCTTAAGCGGCAGAGGGGGAAAAGGGAGGGGCCCGAGGCTGTGAGGAGTGGTGGGAGTTGGAGTCCAAAGTACGAATATAATAGCCCAACCCAAGCCTGACCAAGAAGCCATGAGATCATGCCTCACACACCTGGCCCTCCTTTCCCCCCTCAGCTTAAGCGGAGGAGGGGGAAAAGGAAGGGGCCCGAGGCTGTGAGGAGTGGTGGGAGTTGGAGTCCAAAGTACGAATATAATAGCCCAACCCAAGCCTGACCAAGAAGCCATGAGATCATGCCTCACACACCTGGCCCTCCTTTCCCCCCTCAGCTTAAGCGGCGGAGGGGGAAAAGGGAGGGGCCCGAGGCTGTGAGGAGTGGTGGGAGTTGGAGTCCAAAGTACGAATATAATAGCCCGACCCAAGCCTGACCAAGAAGCCATGAGATCATGCCTCACACACCTGGCCCTCCTTTCCCCCCTCAGCTTAAGCGGCGGAGGGGGAAAAGGGAGGGGCCCGAGGCTGTGAGGAGTGCTGGGAGTTGGAGTCCAAAGTACGAATATAATAGCCCGACCCAAGCCTGACCAAGAAGCCATGAGATCATGCCTCACACACCTGGCCCTCCTTTCCCCCCTCAGCTTAAGTGGCGGAGGGGGAAAAGGGAGGGGCCCGAGGCTGTGAGGAGTGGTGGGAGTTGGAGTCCAAAGTACGAATATAATAGCCCGACCCAAGCCTGACCAAGAAGCCATGAGATCATGCCTCACACACCTGGCCCTCCTTTCCCCCCTCAGCTTAAGTGGCGGAGGGGGAAAAGGGAGGGGCCCGAGGCTGTGAGGAGTGCTGGGAGTTGGAGTCCAAAGTACGAATATAATAGCCCGACCCAAGCCTGACCAAGAAGCCATGAGATCATGCCTCACACACCTGGCCCTCCTTTCCCCCCTCAGCTTAAGTGGCAGAGGGGGAAAAGGGAGGGGCCCGAGGCTGTGAGGAGTGCTGGGAGTTGGAGTCCAAAGTACGAATATAATAGCCCGACCCAAGCCTGACCAAGAAGCCATGAGATCATGCCTCACACACCTGGCCCTCCTTTCCCCCTCAGCTTAAGCGGCGGAGGGGGAAAAGGGAGGGGCCCGAGGCTGTGAGGAGTGGTGGGAGTTGGAGTCCAAAGTACGAATATACTAGCCCGACCCAAGCCTGACCAAGAAGCCATGAGATCATGCCTCACACACCTGGCCCTCCTTTCCCCCCTCAGCTTAAGCCACGGAGGGGGAAAAGGGAGGGGCCCGAGGCTGTGAGGAGTGGTGGGAGTTGGAGTCCAAAGTACGAATATAATAGCCCGACCCAAGCCTGACCAAGAAGCCATGAGATCATGCCTCACACACCTGGCCCTCCTTTCCCCCTCAGCTTAAGCGGCGGAGGGGGAAAAGGGAGGGGCCCGAGGCTGTGAGGAGTGGTGGGAGTTGGAGTCCAAAGTACGAATATAATAGCCCGACCCAAGCCTGACCAAGAAGCCATGAGATCATGCCTCACACACCTGTCCCTCCTTTCCCCCCTCAGCTTAAGCGGCGGAGGGGGAAAAGGGAGGGGCCCGAGGCTGTGAGGAGTGGTGGGAGTTGGAGTCCAAAGTACGAATATAATAGCCCGACCCAAGCCTGACCAAGAAGCCATGAGATCATGCCTCACACACCTGTCCCTCCTTTCCCCCCTCAGCTTAAGCGGCGGAGGGGGAAAAGGGAGGGGCCCGAGGCTGTGAGGAGTGGTGGGAGTTGGAGTCCAAAGTACGAATATAATAGCCCGACCCAAGCCTGACCAAGAAGCCATGAGATCATGCCTCACACACCTGGCCCTCCTTTCCCCCCTCAGCTTAAGCGGCGGAGGGGGAAAAGGGAGGGGCCCGAGGCTGTGAGGAGTGGTGGGAGTTGGAGTCCAAAGTACGAATATAATAGCCCAACCCAAGCCTGACCAAGAAGCCATGAGATCATGCCTCACACACCTGTCCCTCCTTTCCCCCCTCAGCTTAAGCGGCGGAGGGGGAAAAGGGAGGGGCCCGAGGCTGTGAGGAGTGGTGGGAGTTGGAGTCCAAAGTACGAATATAATAGCCCGACCCAAGCCTGACCAAGAAGCCATGAGATCATGCCTCACACACCTGTCCCTCCTTTCCCCCCTCAGCTTAAGCGGCGGAGGGGGAAAAGGGAGGGGCCCGAGGCTGTGAGGAGTGGTGGGAGTTGGAGTCCAAAGTACGAATATAATAGCCCGACCCAAGCCTGACCAAGAAGCCATGAGATCATGCCTCACACACCTGGCCCTCCTTTCCCCCCTCAGCTTAAGCGGCGGAGGGGGAAAAGGGAGGGGCCCGAGGCTGTGAGGAGTGGTGGGAGTTGGAGTCCAAAGTACGAATATAATAGCCCAACCCAAGCCTGACCAAGAAGCCATGAGATCATGCCTCACACACCTGGCCCTCCTTTCCCCCTCAGCTTAAGCGGCGGAGGGGGAAAAGGGAGGGGCCCGAGGCTGTGAGGAGTGCTGGGAGTTGGAGTCCAAAGTACGAATATAATAGCCCGACCCAAGCCTGACCAAGAAGCCATGAGATCATGCCTCACACACCTGGCCCTCCTTTCCCCCCTCAGCTTAAGCGGCGGAGGGGGAAAAGGGAGGGGCCCGAGGCTGTGAGGAGTGGTGGGAGTTGGAGTCCAAAGTACAAATATACTAGCCCGACCCAAGCCTGACCAAGAAGCCATGAGATCATGCCTCACACACCTGGCCCTCCTTTCCCCCTCAGCTTAAGCGGCGGAGGGGGAAAAGGGAGGGGCCCGAGGCTGTGAGGAGTGGTGGGAGTTGGAGTCCAAAGTACGAATATAATAGCCCAACCCAAGCCTGACCAAGAAGCCATGAGATCATGCCTCACACACCTGGCCCTCCTTTCCCCCCTCAGCTTAAGCGGAGGAGGGGGAAAAGGGAGGGGCCTGAGGCTGTGAGGAGTGGTGGGAGTTGGAGTCCAAAGTACGAATATAATAGCCCGACCCAAGCCTGACCAAGAAGCCATGAGATCATGCCTCACACACCTGTCCCTCCTTTCCCCCCTCAGCTTAAGCCACGGAGGGGGAAAAGGGAGGGGCCCGAGGCTGTGAGGAGTGGTGGGAGTTGGAGTCCAAAGTACGAATATAATAGCCCGACCCAAGCCTGACCAAGAAGCCATGAGATCATGCCTCACACACCTGGCCCTCCTTTCCCCCCTCAGCTTAAGCCACGGAGGGGGAAAAGGGAGGGGCCCGAGGCTGTGAGGAGTGGTGGGAGTTGGAGTCCAAAGTACGAATATAATAGCCCGACCCAAGCCTGACCAAGAAGCCATGAGATCATGCCTCACACACCTGGCCCTCCTTTCCCCCCTCAGCTTAAGCGGCGGAGGGGGAAAAGGGAGGGGCCCGAGGCTGTGAGGAGTGGTGGGAGTTGGAGTCCAAAGTACGAATATAATAGCCCGACCCAAGCCTGACCAAGAAGCCATGAGATCATGCCTCACACACCTGGCCCTCCTTTCCCCCCTCAGCTTAAGCGGCGGAGGGGGAAAAGGGAGGGGCCCGAGGCTGTGAGGAGTGGTGGGAGTTGGAGTCCAAAGTACGAATATAATAGCCCGACCCAAGCCTGACCAAGAAGCCATGAGATCATGCCTCACACACCTGGCCCTCCTTTCCCCCCTCAGCTTAAGCGGCGGAGGGGGAAAAGGGAGGGGCCCGAGGCTGTGAGGAGTGGTGGGAGTTGGAGTCCAAAGTACGAATATAATAGCCCGACCCAAGCCTGACCAAGAAGCCATGAGATCATGCCTCACACACCTGGCCCTCCTTTCCCCCCTCAGCTTAAGCGGCGGAGGGGGAAAAGGGAGGGGCCCGAGGCTGTGAGGAGTGGTGGGAGTTGGAGTCCAAAGTACGAATATACTAGCCCGACCCAAGCCTGACCAAGAAGCCATGAGATCATGCCTCACACACCTGGCCCTCCTTTCCCCCCTCAGCTTAAGCGGCGGAGGGGGAAAAGGGAGGGGCCCGAGGCTGTGAGGAGTGGTGGGAGTTGGAGTCCAAAGTACGAATATAATAGCCCAACCCAAGCCTGACCAAGAAGCCATGAGATCATGCCTCACACACCTGGCCCTCCTTTCCCCCTCAGCTTAAGCGGCGGAGGGGGAAAAGGGAGGGGCCCGAGGCTGTGAGGAGTGCTGGGAGTTGGAGTCCAAAGTACGAATATAATAGCCCGACCCAAGCCTGACCAAGAAGCCATGAGATCATGCCTCACACACCTGGCCCTCCTTTCCCCCCTCAGCTTAAGCGGCGGAGGGGGAAAAGGGAGGGGCCCGAGGCTGTGAGGAGTGGTGGGAGTTGGAGTCCAAAGTACGAATATAATAGCCCGACCCAAGCCTGACCAAGAAGCCATGAGATCATGCCTCACACACCTGGCCCTCCTTTCCCCCCTCAGCTTAAGCGGAGGAGGGGGAAAAGGGAGGGGCCCGAGGCTGTGAGGAGTGGTGGGAGTTGGAGTCCAAAGTACGAATATAATAGCCCGACCCAAGCCTGACCAAGAAGCCATGAGATCATGCCTTACACACCTGGCCCTCCTTTCCCCCCTCAGCTTAAGCGGAGGAGGGGGAAAAGGGAGGGGCCCGAGGCTGTGAGGAGTGGTGGGAGTTGGAGTCCAAAGTACGAATATAATAGCCCGACCCAAGCCTGACCAAGAAGCCATGAGATCATGCCTCACACACCTGGCCCTCCTTTCCCCCCTCAGCTTAAGCGGAGGAGGGGGAAAAGGGAGGGGCCCGAGGCTGTGAGGAGTGGTGGGAGTTGGAGTCCAAAGTACGAATATAATAGCCCGACCCAAGCCTGACCAAGAAGCCATGAGATCATGCCTCACACACCTGGCCCTCCTTTCCCCCTCAGCTTAAGCGGAGGAGGGGGAAAAGGGAGGGGCCCGAGGCTGTGAGGAGTGGTGGGAGTTGGAGTCCAAAGTACGAATATAATAGCCCAACCCAAGCCTGACCAAGAAGCCATGAGATCATGCCTCACACACCTGGCCCTCCTTTCCCCCCTCAGCTTAAGCGGCGGAGGGGGAAAAGGAAGGGGCCTGAGGCTGTGAGGAGTGGTGGGAGTTGGAGTCCAAAGTACGAATATACTAGCCCGACCCAAGCCTGACCAAGAAGCCATGAGATCATGCCTCACACACCTGGCCCTCCTTTCCCCCCTCAGCTTAAGCGGCGGAGGGGGAAAAGGAAGGGGCCTGAGGCTGTGAGGAGTGGTGGGAGTTGGAGTCCAAAGTACGAATATAATAGCCCAACCCAAGCCTGACCAAGAAGCCATGAGATCATGCCTCACACACCTGGCCCTCCTTTCCCCCCTCAGCTTAAGCGGCGGAGGGGGAAAAGGAAGGGGCCTGAGGCTGTGAGGAGTGGTGGGAGTTGGAGTCCAAAGTACGAATATACTAGCCCGACCCAAGCCTGACCAAGAAGCCATGAGATCATGCCTCACACACCTGGCCCTCCTTTCCCCCCTCAGCTTAAGCGGCGGAGGGGGAAAAGGAAGGGGCCTGAGGCTGTGAGGAGTGGTGGGAGTTGGAGTCCAAAGTACGAATATAATAGCCCAACCCAAGCCTGACCAAGAAGCCATGAGATCATGCCTCACACACCTGGCCCTCCTTTCCCCCCTCAGCTTAAGCGGCGGAGGGGGAAAAGGAAGGGGCCCGAGGCTGTGAGGAGTGGTGGGAGTTGGAGTCCAAAGTACGAATATAATAGCCCGACCCAAGCCTGACCAAGAAGCCATGAGATCATGCCTCACACACCTGGCCCTCCTTTCCCCCCTCAGCTTAAGCGGCGGAGGGGGAAAAGGGAGGGGCCCGAGGCTGTGAGGAGTGGTGGGAGTTGGAGTCCAAAGTACGAATATAATAGCCCGACCCAAGCCTGACCAAGAAGCCATGAGATCATGCCTCACACACCTGGCCCTCCTTTCCCCCCCTCAGCTTAAGCGGAGGAGGGGGAAAAGGGAGGGGCCCGAGGCTGTGAGGAGTGGTGGGAGTTGGAGTCCAAAGTACGAATATAATAGCCCAACCCAAGCCTGACCAAGAAGCCATGAGATCATGCCTCACACACCTGGCCCTCCTTTCCCCCCTCAGCTTAAGCCACGGAGGGGGAAAAGGGAGGGGCCCGAGGCTGTGAGGAGTGGTGGGAGTTGGAGTCCAAAGTACGAATATAATAGCCCGACCCAAGCCTGACCAAGAAGCCATGAGATCATGCCTCACACACCTGGCCCTCCTTTCCCCCCTCAGCTTAAGCGGAGGAGGGGGAAAAGGGAGGGGCCCGAGGCTGTGAGGAGTGGTGGGAGTTGGAGTCCAAAGTACGAATATAATAGCCCGACCCAAGCCTGACCAAGAAGCCATGAGATCATGCCTCACACACCTGGCCCTCCTTTCCCCCCTCAGCTTAAGCGGCGGAGGGGGAAAAGGGAGGGGCCCGAGGCTGTGAGGAGTGGTGGGAGTTGGAGTCCAAAGTACGAATATAATAGCCCAACCCAAGCCTGACCAAGAAGCCATGAGATCATGCCTCACACACCTGGCCCTCCTTTCCCCCCTCAGCTTAAGCCACGGAGGGGGAAAAGGGAGGGGCCCGAGGCTGTGAGGAGTGGTGGGAGTTGGAGTCCAAAGTACGAATATAATAGCCCGACCCAAGCCTGACCAAGAAGCCATGAGATCATGCCTCACACACCTGGCCCTCCTTTCCCCCCTCAGCTTAAGCGGCGGAGGGGGAAAAGGGAGGGGCCCGAGGCTGTGAGGAGTGGTGGGAGTTGGAGTCCAAAGTACGAATATAATAGCCCGACCCAAGCCTGACCAAGAAGCCATGAGATCATGCCTCACACACCTGGCCCTCCTTTCCCCCCCTCAGCTTAAGCGGCGGAGGGGGAAAAGGAAGGGGCCCGAGGCTGTGAGGAGTGGTGGGAGTTGGAGTCCAAAGTACGAATATAATAGCCCGACCCAAGCCTGACCAAGAAGCCATGAGATCATGCCTCACACACCTGGCCCTCCTTTCCCCCCCTCAGCTTAAGCGGCGGAGGGGGAAAAGGGAGGGGCCCGAGGCTGTGAGGAGTGGTGGGAGTTGGAGTCCAAAGTACGAATATAATAGCCCGACCCAAGCCTGACCAAGAAGCCATGAGATCATGCCTCACACACCTGGCCCTCCTTTCCCCCCTCAGCTTAAGCCACGGAGGGGGAAAAGGGAGGGGCCCGAGGCTGTGAGGAGTGGTGGGAGTTGGAGTCCAAAGTACGAATATAATAGCCCGACCCAAGCCTGACCAAGAAGCCATGAGATCATGCCTCACACACCTGGCCCTCCTTTCCCCCCTCAGCTTAAGCGGCGGAGGGGGAAAAGGGAGGGGCCCAAGGCTGTGAGGAGTGGTGGGAGTTGGAGTCCAAAGTACGAATATAATAGCCCGACCCAAGCCTGACCAAGAAGCCATGAGATCATGCCTCACACACCTGGCCCTCCTTTCCCCCCTCAGCTTAAGCGGCGGAGGGGGAAAAGGGAGGGGCCCGAGGCTGTGAGGAGTGGTGGGAGTTGGAGTCCAAAGTACGAATATAATAGCCCGACCCAAGCCTGACCAAGAAGCCATGAGATCATGCCTCACACACCTGTCCCTCCTTTCCCCCTCAGCTTAAGCGGAGGAGGGGGAAAAGGGAGGGGCCCGAGGCTGTGAGGAGTGGTGGGAGTTGGAGTCCAAAGTACGAATATACTAGCCCGACCCAAGCCTGACCAAGAAGCCATGAGATCATGCCTCACACACCTGGCCCTCCTTTCCCCCCTCAGCTTAAGCGGCGGAGGGGGAAAAGGGAGGGGCCCGAGGCTGTGAGGAGTGGTGGGAGTTGGAGTCCAAAGTACGAATATAATAGCCCGACCCAAGCCTGACCAAGAAGCCATGAGATCATGCCTTACACACCTGGCCCTCCTTTCCCCCCTCAGCTTAAGCGGCGGAGGGGGAAAAGGGAGGGGCCCGAGGCTGTGAGGAGTGGTGGGAGTTGGAGTCCAAAGTACGAATATAATAGCCCGACCCAAGCCTGACCAAGAAGCCATGAGATCATGCCTCACACACCTGGCCCTCCTTTCCCCCTCAGCTTAAGCGGAGGAGGGGGAAAAGGGAGGGGCCCGAGGCTGTGAGGAGTGGTGGGAGTTGGAGTCCAAAGTACGAATATAATAGCCCAACCCAAGCCTGACCAAGAAGCCATGAGATCATGCCTCACACACCTGGCCCTCCTTTCCCCCCTCAGCTTAAGCGGCGGAGGGGGAAAAGGAAGGGGCCTGAGGCTGTGAGGAGTGGTGGGAGTTGGAGTCCAAAGTACGAATATACTAGCCCGACCCAAGCCTGACCAAGAAGCCATGAGATCATGCCTCACACACCTGGCCCTCCTTTCCCCCCTCAGCTTAAGCGGCGGAGGGGGAAAAGGAAGGGGCCTGAGGCTGTGAGGAGTGGTGGGAGTTGGAGTCCAAAGTACGAATATACTAGCCCGACCCAAGCCTGACCAAGAAGCCATGAGATCATGCCTCACACACCTGGCCCTCCTTTCCCCCCTCAGCTTAAGCGGCGGAGGGGGAAAAGGAAGGGGCCTGAGGCTGTGAGGAGTGGTGGGAGTTGGAGTCCAAAGTACGAATATAATAGCCCAACCCAAGCCTGACCAAGAAGCCATGAGATCATGCCTCACACACCTGGCCCTCCTTTCCCCCCTCAGCTTAAGCGGCGGAGGGGGAAAAGGAAGGGGCCTGAGGCTGTGAGGAGTGGTGGGAGTTGGAGTCCAAAGTACGAATATACTAGCCCGACCCAAGCCTGACCAAGAAGCCATGAGATCATGCCTCACACACCTGGCCCTCCTTTCCCCCCTCAGCTTAAGCGGCGGAGGGGGAAAAGGAAGGGGCCTGAGGCTGTGAGGAGTGGTGGGAGTTGGAGTCCAAAGTACGAATATAATAGCCCAACCCAAGCCTGACCAAGAAGCCATGAGATCATGCCTCACACACCTGGCCCTCCTTTCCCCCCTCAGCTTAAGCGGCGGAGGGGGAAAAGGAAGGGGCCCGAGGCTGTGAGGAGTGGTGGGAGTTGGAGTCCAAAGTACGAATATAATAGCCCGACCCAAGCCTGACCAAGAAGCCATGAGATCATGCCTCACACACCTGGCCCTCCTTTCCCCCCTCAGCTTAAGCGGCGGAGGGGGAAAAGGGAGGGGCCCGAGGCTGTGAGGAGTGGTGGGAGTTGGAGTCCAAAGTACGAATATAATAGCCCGACCCAAGCCTGACCAAGAAGCCATGAGATCATGCCTCACACACCTGGCCCTCCTTTCCCCCCTCAGCTTAAGCGGAGGAGGGGGAAAAGGGAGGGGCCCGAGGCTGTGAGGAGTGGTGGGAGTTGGAGTCCAAAGTACGAATATAATAGCCCAACCCAAGCCTGACCAAGAAGCCATGAGATCATGCCTCACACACCTGGCCCTCCTTTCCCCCCTCAGCTTAAGCCACGGAGGGGGAAAAGGGAGGGGCCCGAGGCTGTGAGGAGTGGTGGGAGTTGGAGTCCAAAGTACGAATATAATAGCCCGACCCAAGCCTGACCAAGAAGCCATGAGATCATGCCTCACACACCTGGCCCTCCTTTCCCCCCTCAGCTTAAGCGGAGGAGGGGGAAAAGGGAGGGGCCCGAGGCTGTGAGGAGTGGTGGGAGTTGGAGTCCAAAGTACGAATATAATAGCCCGACCCAAGCCTGACCAAGAAGCCATGAGATCATGCCTCACACACCTGGCCCTCCTTTCCCCCCTCAGCTTAAGCGGCGGAGGGGGAAAAGGGAGGGGCCCGAGGCTGTGAGGAGTGGTGGGAGTTGGAGTCCAAAGTACGAATATAATAGCCCAACCCAAGCCTGACCAAGAAGCCATGAGATCATGCCTCACACACCTGGCCCTCCTTTCCCCCCCTCAGCTTAAGCCACGGAGGGGGAAAAGGGAGGGGCCCGAGGCTGTGAGGAGTGGTGGGAGTTGGAGTCCAAAGTACGAATATAATAGCCCGACCCAAGCCTGACCAAGAAGCCATGAGATCATGCCTCACACACCTGGCCCTCCTTTCCCCCCTCAGCTTAAGCGGCGGAGGGGGAAAAGGGAGGGGCCCGAGGCTGTGAGGAGTGGTGGGAGTTGGAGTCCAAAGTACGAATATAATAGCCCGACCCAAGCCTGACCAAGAAGCCATGAGATCATGCCTCACACACCTGGCCCTCCTTTCCCCCCTCAGCTTAAGCGGCGGAGGGGGAAAAGGAAGGGGCCCGAGGCTGTGAGGAGTGGTGGGAGTTGGAGTCCAAAGTACGAATATAATAGCCCGACCCAAGCCTGACCAAGAAGCCATGAGATCATGCCTCACACACCTGGCCCTCCTTTCCCCCCTCAGCTTAAGCGGCGGAGGGGGAAAAGGGAGGGGCCCGAGGCTGTGAGGAGTGGTGGGAGTTGGAGTCCAAAGTACGAATATAATAGCCCGACCCAAGCCTGACCAAGAAGCCATGAGATCATGCCTCACACACCTGGCCCTCCTTTCCCCCCTCAGCTTAAGCCACGGAGGGGGAAAAGGGAGGGGCCCGAGGCTGTGAGGAGTGGTGGGAGTTGGAGTCCAAAGTACGAATATAATAGCCCGACCCAAGCCTGACCAAGAAGCCATGAGATCATGCCTCACACACCTGGCCCTCCTTTCCCCCCTCAGCTTAAGCGGCGGAGGGGGAAAAGGGAGGGGCCCAAGGCTGTGAGGAGTGGTGGGAGTTGGAGTCCAAAGTACGAATATAATAGCCCGACCCAAGCCTGACCAAGAAGCCATGAGATCATGCCTCACACACCTGGCCCTCCTTTCCCCCCTCAGCTTAAGCGGCGGAGGGGGAAAAGGGAGGGGCCCGAGGCTGTGAGGAGTGGTGGGAGTTGGAGTCCAAAGTACGAATATAATAGCCCGACCCAAGCCTGACCAAGAAGCCATGAGATCATGCCTCACACACCTGTCCCTCCTTTCCCCCTCAGCTTAAGCGGAGGAGGGGGAAAAGGGAGGGGCCCGAGGCTGTGAGGAGTGGTGGGAGTTGGAGTCCAAAGTACGAATATAATAGCCCAACCCAAGCCTGACCAAGAAGCCATGAGATCATGCCTCACACACCTGGCCCTCCTTTCCCCCCTCAGCTTAAGCGGCGGAGGGGGAAAAGGGAGGGGCCCGAGGCTGTGAGGAGTGGTGGGAGTTGGAGTCCAAAGTACGAATATAATAGCCCGACCCAAGCCTGACCAAGAAGCCATGAGATCATGCCTTACACACCTGGCCCTCCTTTCCCCCCTCAGCTTAAGCGGCGGAGGGGGAAAAGGGAGGGGCCCGAGGCTGTGAGGAGTGGTGGGAGTTGGAGTCCAAAGTACGAATATAATAGCCCGACCCAAGCCTGACCAAGAAGCCATGAGATCATGCCTCACACACCTGGCCCTCCTTTCCCCCCTCAGCTTAAGCCACGGAGGGGGAAAAGGGAGGGGCCCGAGGCTGTGAGGAGTGGTGGGAGTTGGAGTCCAAAGTACGAATATAATAGCCCGACCCAAGCCTGACCAAGAAGCCATGAGATCATGCCTCACACACCTGGCCCTCCTTTCCCCCCTCAGCTTAAGCGGCGGAGGGGGAAAAGGGAGGGGCCCGAGGCTGTGAGGAGTGGTGGGAGTTGGAGTCCAAAGTACGAATATAATAGCCCGACCCAAGCCTGACCAAGAAGCCATGAGATCATGCCTCACACACCTGGCCCTCCTTTCCCCCCTCAGCTTAAGCGGCGGAGGGGGAAAAGGGAGGGGCCCGAGGCTGTGAGGAGTGGTGGGAGTTGGAGTCCAAAGTACGAATATAATAGCCCGACCCAAGCCTGACCAAGAAGCCATGAGATCATGCCTCACACACCTGGCCCTCCTTTCCCCCCTCAGCTTAAGCGGCGGAGGGGGAAAAGGAAGGGGCCCGAGGCTGTGAGGAGTGGTGGGAGTTGGAGTCCAAAGTACGAATATAATAGCCCAACCCAAGCCTGACCAAGAAGCCATGAGATCATGCCTCACACACCTGGCCCTCCTTTCCCCCCTCAGCTTAAGCGGCGGAGGGGGAAAAGGGAGGGGCCTGAGGCTGTGAGGAGTGGTGGGAGTTGGAGTCCAAAGTACGAATATAATAGCCCAACCCAAGCCTGACCAAGAAGCCATGAGATCATGCCTCACACACCTGGCCCTCCTTTCCCCCCTCAGCTTAAGCGGCGGAGGGGGAAAAGGAAGGGGCCCGAGGCTGTGAGGAGTGGTGGGAGTTGGAGTCCAAAGTACGAATATAATAGCCCAACCCAAGCCTGACCAAGAAGCCATGAGATCATGCCTCACACACCTGGCCCTCCTTTCCCCCCTCAGCTTAAGCGGCGGAGGGGGAAAAGGGAGGGGCCTGAGGCTGTGAGGAGTGGTGGGAGTTGGAGTCCAAAGTACGAATATACTAGCCCGACCCAAGCCTGACCAAGAAGCCATGAGATCATGCCTCACACACCTGGCCCTCCTTTCCCCCCTCAGCTTAAGCGGCGGAGGGGGAAAAGGAAGGGGCCCGAGGCTGTGAGGAGTGGTGGGAGTTGGAGTCCAAAGTACGAATATACTAGCCCGACCCAAGCCTGACCAAGAAGCCATGAGATCATGCCTCACACACCTGGCCCTCCTTTCCCCCCTCAGCTTAAGCCACGGAGGGGGAAAAGGGAGGGGCCCGAGGCTGTGAGGAGTGGTGGGAGTTGGAGTCCAAAGTACGAATATAATAGCCCGACCCAAGCCTGACCAAGAAGCCATGAGATCATGCCTCACACACCTGGCCCTCCTTTCCCCCCTCAGCTTAAGCGGAGGAGGGGGAAAAGGGAGGGGCCCGAGGCTGTGAGGAGTGGTGGGAGTTGGAGTCCAAAGTACGAATATACTAGCCCGACCCAAGCCTGACCAAGAAGCCATGAGATCATGCCTCACACACCTGGCCCTCCTTTCCCCCCTCAGCTTAAGCGGCGGAGGGGGAAAAGGAAGGGGCCCGAGGCTGTGAGGAGTGGTGGGAGTTGGAGTCCAAAGTACGAATATAATAGCCCAACCCAAGCCTGACCAAGAAGCCATGAGATCATGCCTCACACACCTGGCCCTCCTTTCCCCCCTCAGCTTAAGCGGCGGAGGGGGAAAAGGGAGGGGCCCGAGGCTGTGAGGAGTGGTGGGAGTTGGAGTCCAAAGTACGAATATAATAGCCCGACCCAAGCCTGACCAAGAAGCCATGAGATCATGCCTCACACACCTGTCCCTCCTTTCCCCCCTCAGCTTAAGCGGCGGAGGGGGAAAAGGGAGGGGCCCGAGGCTGTGAGGAGTGGTGGGAGTTGGAGTCCAAAGTACGAATATAATAGCCCGACCCAAGCCTGACCAAGAAGCCATGAGATCATGCCTCACACACCTGGCCCTCCTTTCCCCCCTCAGCTTAAGCGGCGGAGGGGGAAAAGGGAGGGGCCCGAGGCTGTGAGGAGTGGTGGGAGTTGGAGTCCAAAGTACGAATATAATAGCCCAACCCAAGCCTGACCAAGAAGCCATGAGATCATGCCTCACACACCTGGCCCTCCTTTCCCCCCTCAGCTTAAGTGGCAGAGGGGGAAAAGGGAGGGGCCCGAGGCTGTGAGGAGTGGTGGGAGTTGGAGTCCAAAGTACGAATATAATAGCCCGACCCAAGCCTGACCAAGAAGCCATGAGATCATGCCTCACACACCTGGCCCTCCTTTCCCCCCTCAGCTTAAGCGGCGGAGGGGGAAAAGGAAGGGGCCCGAGGCTGTGAGGAGTGGTGGGAGTTGGAGTCCAAAGTACGAATATAATAGCCCGACCCAAGCCTGACCAAGAAGCCATGAGATCATGCCTCACACACCTGGCCCTCCTTTCCCCCCTCAGCTTAAGCGGCGGAGGGGGAAAAGGGAGGGGCCCGAGGCTGTGAGGAGTGGTGGGAGTTGGAGTCCAAAGTACGAATATACTAGCCCGACCCAAGCCTGACCAAGAAGCCATGAGATCATGCCTCACACACCTGGCCCTCCTTTCCCCCTCAGCTTAAGCGGCGGAGGGGGAAAAGGGAGGGGCCCGAGGCTGTGAGGAGTGGTGGGAGTTGGAGTCCAAAGTACGAATATACTAGCCCAACCCAAGCCTGACCAAGAAGCCATGAGATCATGCCTCACACACCTGGCCCTCCTTTCCCCCTCAGCTTAAGCGGCGGAGGGGGAAAAGGGAGGGGCCCGAGGCTGTGAGGAGTGGTGGGAGTTGGAGTCCAAAGTACGAATATAATAGCCCGACCCAAGCCTGACCAAGAAGCCATGAGATCATGCCTCACACACCTGGCCCTCCTTTCCCCCCTCAGCTTAAGCGGCGGAGGGGGGAAAAGGGAGGGGCCCGAGGCTGTGAGGAGTGGTGGGAGTTGGAGTCCAAAGTACGAATATAATAGCCCGACCCAAGCCTGACCAAGAAGCCATGAGATCATGCCTCACACACCTGGCCCTCCTTTCCCCCCTCAGCTTAAGCGGCGGAGGGGGAAAAGGGAGGGGCCCGAGGCTGTGAGGAGTGGTGGGAGTTGGAGTCCAAAGTACAAATATACTAGCCCGACCCAAGCCTGACCAAGAAGCCATGAGATCATGCCTCACACACCTGGCCCTCCTTTCCCCCCTCAGCTTAAGCGGCGGAGGGGGAAAAGGGAGGGGCCCGAGGCTGTGAGGAGTGGTGGGAGTTGGAGTCCAAAGTACGAATATAATAGCCCAACCCAAGCCTGACCAAGAAGCCATGAGATCACGCCTCACACACCTGGCCCTCCTTTCCCCCCTCAGCTTAAGCGGCGGAGGGGGAAAAGGGAGGGGCCCGAGGCTGTGAGGAGTGGTGGGAGTTGGAGTCCAAAGTACGAATATAATAGCCCGACCCAAGCCTGACCAAGAAGCCATGAGATCATGCCTCACACACCTGGCCCTCCTTTCCCCCCTCAGCTTAAGCGGCGGAGGGGGAAAAGGGAGCGCCCGAGGCTGTGAGGAGTGGTGGGAGTTGGAGTCCAAAGTACGAATATACTAGCCCGACCCAAGCCTGACCAAGAAGCCATGAGATCATGCCTCACACACCTGGCCCTCCTTTCCCCCCTCAGCTTAAGCGGCGGAGGGGGAAAAGGGAGCGCCCGAGGCTGTGAGGAGTGGTGGGAGTTGGAGTCCAAAGTACGAATATAATAGCCCGACCCAAGCCTGACCAAGAAGCCATGAGATCATGCCTCACACACCTGGCCCTCCTTTCCCCCCTCAGCTTAAGCGGCGGAGGGGGAAAAGGGAGCGCCCGAGGCTGTGAGGAGTGGTGGGAGTTGGAGTCCAAAGTACGAATATACTAGCCCGACCCAAGCCTGACCAAGAAGCCATGAGATCATGCCTCACACACCTGGCCCTCCTTTCCCCCCTCAACTTAAGCGGCGGAGGGGGAAAAGGGAGGGGCCCGAGGCTGTGAGGAGTGGTGGGAGTTGGAGTCCAAAGTACGAATATAATAGCCCAACCCAAGCCTGACCAAGAAGCCATGAGATCACGCCTCACACACCTGGCCCTCCTTTCCCCCCTCAGCTTAAGCGGCGGAGGGGGAAAAGGGAGGGGCCCGAGGCTGTGAGGAGTGGTGGGAGTTGGAGTCCAAAGTACGAATATAATAGCCCGACCCAAGCCTGACCAAGAAGCCATGAGATCATGCCTCACACACCTGGCCCTCCTTTCCCCCCTCAGCTTAAGCGGCGGAGGGGGAAAAGGGAGCGCCCGAAGCTGTGAGGAGTGGTGGGAGTTGGAGTCCAAAGTACGAATATACTAGCCCGACCCAAGCCTGACCAAGAAGCCATGAGATCATGCCTCACACACCTGGCCCTCCTTTCCCCCCTCAGCTTAAGCGGCGGAGGGGGAAAAGGGAGCGCCCGAGGCTGTGAGGAGTGGTGGGAGTTGGAGTCCAAAGTACGAATATAATAGCCCGACCCAAGCCTGACCAAGAAGCCATGAGATCATGCCTCACACACCTGGCCCTCCTTTCCCCCCTCAGCTTAAGCGGCGGAGGGGGAAAAGGGAGCGCCCGAGGCTGTGAGGAGTGGTGGGAGTTGGAGTCCAAAGTACGAATATACTAGCCCGACCCAAGCCTGACCAAGAAGCCATGAGATCATGCCTCACACACCTGGCCCTCCTTTCCCCCCCTCAACTTAAGCGGCGGAGGGGGAAAAGGGAGGGGCCCGAGGCTGTGAGGAGTGGTGGGAGTTGGAGTCCAAAGTACGAATATAATAGCCCAACCCAAGCCTGACCAAGAAGCCATGAGATCATGCCTCACACACCTGGCCCTCCTTTCCCCCCTCAGCTTAAGCGGAGGAGGGGGAAAAGGGAGGGGCCTGAGGCTGTGAGGAGTGGTGGGAGTTGGAGTCCAAAGTACGAATATAATAGCCCGACCCAAGCCTGACCAAGAAGCCATGAGATCATGCCTCACACACCTGGCCCTCCTTTCCCCCCTCAGCTTAAGCGGAGGAGGGGGAAAAGGGAGGGGCCCGAGGCTGTGAGGAGTGGTGGGAGTTGGAGTCCAAAGTACGAATATAATAGCCCGACCCAAGCCTGACCAAGAAGCCATGAGATCATGCCTCACACACCTGGCCCTCCTTTCCCCCCTCAGCTTAAGCGGAGGAGGGGGAAAAGGGAGGGGCCCGAGGCTGTGAGGAGTGGTGGGAGTTGGAGTCCAAAGTACGAATATAATAGCCCGACCCAAGCCTGACCAAGAAGCCATGAGATCATGCCTCACACACCTGGCCCTCCTTTCCCCCCTCAGCTTAAGCGGAGGAGGGGGAAAAGGGAGGGGCCCGAGGCTGTGAGGAGTGGTGGGAGTTGGAGTCCAAAGTACGAATATAATAGCCCGACCCAAGCCTGACCAAGAAGCCATGAGATCATGCCTCACACACCTGGCCCTCCTTTCCCCCCTCAGCTTAAGCGGCGGAGGGGGAAAAGGAAGGGGCCCGAGGCTGTGAGGAGTGGTGGGAGTTGGAGTCCAAAGTACAAATATACTAGCCCGACCCAAGCCTGACCAAGAAGCCATGAGATCATGCCTCACACACCTGGCCCTCCTTTCCCCCCTCAGCTTAAGCGGAGGAGGGGGAAAAGGGAGGGGCCCGAGGCTGTGAGGAGTGGTGGGAGTTGGAGTCCAAAGTACGAATATAATAGCCCGACCCAAGCCTGACCAAGAAGCCATGAGATCATGCCTCACACACCTGGCCCTCCTTTCCCCCTCAGCTTAAGCGGCGGAGGGGGAAAAGGGAGGGGCCCGAGGCTGTGAGGAGTGGTGGGAGTTGGAGTCCAAAGTACGAATATAATAGCCCAACCCAAGCCTGACCAAGAAGCCATGAGATCATGCCTCACACACCTGGCCCTCCTTTCCCCCCTCAGCTTAAGTGGCAGAGGGGGAAAAGGGAGGGGCCCGAGGCTGTGAGGAGTGGTGGGAGTTGGAGTCCAAAGTACGAATATAATAGCCCGACCCAAGCCTGACCAAGAAGCCATGAGATCATGCCTCACACACCTGGCCCTCCTTTCCCCCCTCAGCTTAAGCGGAGGAGGGGGAAAAGGGAGGGGCCCGAGGCTGTGAGGAGTGGTGGGAGTTGGAGTCCAAAGTACGAATATAATAGCCCAACCCAAGCCTGACCAAGAAGCCATGAGATCATGCCTCACACACCTGGCCCTCCTTTCCCCCCTCAGCTTAAGCGGAGGAGGGGGAAAAGGGAGGGGCCCGAGGCTGTGAGGAGTGGTGGGAGTTGGAGTCCAAAGTACGAATATAATAGCCCGACCCAAGCCTGACCAAGAAGCCATGAGATCATGCCTCACACACCTGGCCCTCCTTTCCCCCCTCAGCTTAAGCGGCGGAGGGGGAAAAGGGAGGGGCCCGAGGCTGTGAGGAGTGGTGGGAGTTGGAGTCCAAAGTACGAATATAATAGCCCAACCCAAGCCTGACCAAGAAGCCATGAGATCATGCCTCACACACCTGGCCCTCCTTTCCCCCCTCAGCTTAAGTGGCAGAGGGGGAAAAGGGAGGGGCCCGAGGCTGTGAGGAGTGGTGGGAGTTGGAGTCCAAAGTACGAATATAATAGCCCGACCCAAGCCTGACCAAGAAGCCATGAGATCATGCCTCACACACCTGGCCCTCCTTTCCCCCCTCAGCTTAAGCGGCGGAGGGGGAAAAGGGAGGGGCCCGAGGCTGTGAGGAGTGGTGGGAGTTGGAGTCCAAAGTACGAATATACTAGCCCGACCCAAGCCTGACCAAGAAGCCATGAGATCATGCCTCACACACCTGGCCCTCCTTTCCCCCCTCAGCTTAAGCGGCGGAGGGGGAAAAGGGAGGGGCCCGAGGCTGTGAGGAGTGGTGGGAGTTGGAGTCCAAAGTACGAATATAATAGCCCGACCCAAGCCTGACCAAGAAGCCATGAGATCATGCCTCACACACCTGGCCCTCCTTTCCCCCCTCAGCTTAAGCGGCGGAGGGGGAAAAGGGAGGGGCCCGAGGCTGTGAGGAGTGGTGGGAGTTGGAGTCCAAAGTACGAATATAATAGCCCGACCCAAGCCTGACCAAGAAGCCATGAGATCATGCCT
The DNA here is from genome assembly GCF_035594765.1 of Anolis carolinensis. NCBI lineage: Eukaryota > Metazoa > Chordata > Lepidosauria > Squamata > Anolidae > Anolis > Anolis carolinensis. The sequence continues at coordinate 237,755 of NC_085845.1, read as the reverse complement.
CACACACCTGGCCCTCCTTTCCCCCCTCAGCTTAAGCGGCGGAGGGGGAAAAGGGAGGGGCCCGAGGCTGTGAGGAGTGGTGGGAGTTGGAGTCCAAAGTACGAATATAATAGCCCGACCCAAGCCTGACCAAGAAGCCATGAGATCATGCCTCACACACCTGGCCCTCCTTTCCCCCCTCAGCTTAAGCGGCGGAGGGGGAAAAGGGAGGGGCCCGAGGCTGTGAGGAGTGGTGGGAGTTGGAGTCCAAAGTACGAATATAATAGCCCAACCCAAGCCTGACCAAGAAGCCATGAGATCATGCCTCACACACCTGGCCCTCCTTTCCCCCCTCAGCTTAAGTGGCAGAGGGGGAAAAGGGAGGGGCCCGAGGCTGTGAGGAGTGGTGGGAGTTGGAGTCCAAAGTACGAATATAATAGCCCGACCCAAGCCTGACCAAGAAGCCATGAGATCATGCCTCACACACCTGGCCCTCCTTTCCCCCCTCAGCTTAAGCGGCGGAGGGGGAAAAGGGAGGGGCCCGAGGCTGTGAGGAGTGGTGGGAGTTGGAGTCCAAAGTACGAATATACTAGCCCGACCCAAGCCTGACCAAGAAGCCATGAGATCATGCCTCACACACCTGGCCCTCCTTTCCCCCCTCAGCTTAAGCGGCGGAGGGGGAAAAGGGAGGGGCCCGAGGCTGTGAGGAGTGGTGGGAGTTGGAGTCCAAAGTACGAATATAATAGCCCGACCCAAGCCTGACCAAGAAGCCATGAGATCATGCCTCACACACCTGGCCCTCCTTTCCCCCCTCAGCTTAAGCGGCGGAGGGGGAAAAGGGAGGGGCCCGAGGCTGTGAGGAGTGGTGGGAGTTGGAGTCCAAAGTACGAATATAATAGCCCGACCCAAGCCTGACCAAGAAGCCATGAGATCATGCCTCACACACCTGGCCCTCCTTTCCCCCCTCAGCTTAAGCGGCGGAGGGGGAAAAGGGAGGGGCCCGAGGCTGTGAGGAGTGGTGGGAGTTGGAGTCCAAAGTACGAATATAATAGCCCGACCCAAGCCTGACCAAGAAGCCATGAGATCATGCCTCACACACCTGGCCCTCCTTTCCCCCCTCAGCTTAAGCGGCGGAGGGGGAAAAGGGAGGGGCCCGAGGCTGTGAGGAGTGGTGGGAGTTGGAGTCCAAAGTACGAATATACTAGCCCGACCCAAGCCTGACCAAGAAGCCATGAGATCATGCCTCACACACCTGGCCCTCCTTTCCCCCCTCAGCTTAAGCGGCGGAGGGGGAAAAGGGAGGGGCCCGAGGCTGTGAGGAGTGGTGGGAGTTGGAGTCCAAAGTACGAATATAATAGCCCGACCCAAGCCTGACCAAGAAGCCATGAGATCATGCCTCACACACCTGGCCCTCCTTTCCCCCCTCAGCTTAAGCGGAGGAGGGGGAAAAGGGAGGGGCCCGAGGCTGTGAGGAGTGGTGGGAGTTGGAGTCCAAAGTACGAATATAATAGCCCGACCCAAGCCTGACCAAGAAGCCATGAGATCATGCCTCACACACCTGGCCCTCCTTTCCCCCCTCAGCTTAAGCGGAGGAGGGGGAAAAGGGAGGGGCCCGAGGCTGTGAGGAGTGGTGGGAGTTGGAGTCCAAAGTACGAATATAATAGCCCAACCCAAGCCTGACCAAGAAGCCATGAGATCATGCCTCACACACCTGGCCCTCCTTTCCCCCCTCAGCTTAAGCCACGGAGGGGGAAAAGGGAGGGGCCCGAGGCTGTGAGGAGTGGTGGGAGTTGGAGTCCAAAGTACGAATATAATAGCCCAACCCAAGCCTGACCAAGAAGCCATGAGATCATGCCTCACACACCTGGCCCTCCTTTCCCCCCTCAGCTTAAGCGGCGGAGGGGGAAAAGGGAGGGGCCCGAGGCTGTGAGGAGTGGTGGGAGTTGGAGTCCAAAGTACGAATATAATAGCCCGACCCAAGCCTGACCAAGAAGCCATGAGATCATGCCTCACACACCTGGCCCTCCTTTCCCCCCTCAGCTTAAGCGGCGGAGGGGGAAAAGGGAGGGGCCCGAGGCTGTGAGGAGTGGTGGGAGTTGGAGTCCAAAGTACGAATATAATAGCCCGACCCAAGCCTGACCAAGAAGCCATGAGATCATGCCTCACACACCTGGCCCTCCTTTCCCCCCTCAGCTTAAGCGGCGGAGGGGGAAAAGGGAGGGGCCCGAGGCTGTGAGGAGTGGTGGGAGTTGGAGTCCAAAGTACGAATATAATAGCCCGACCCAAGCCTGACCAAGAAGCCATGAGATCATGCCTCACACACCTGGCCCTCCTTTCCCCCCTCAGCTTAAGCGGCGGAGGGGGAAAAGGGAGGGGCCCGAGGCTGTGAGGAGTGGTGGGAGTTGGAGTCCAAAGTACGAATATAATAGCCCGACCCAAGCCTGACCAAGAAGCCATGAGATCATGCCTCACACACCTGGCCCTCCTTTCCCCCCTCAGCTTAAGCGGCGGAGGGGGAAAAGGGAGGGGCCCGAGGCTGTGAGGAGTGGTGGGAGTTGGAGTCCAAAGTACGAATATAATAGCCCGACCCAAGCCTGACCAAGAAGCCATGAGATCATGCCTCACACACCTGGCCCTCCTTTCCCCCCTCAGCTTAAGCGGAGGAGGGGGAAAAGGGAGGGGCCTGAGGCTGTGAGGAGTGGTGGGAGTTGGAGTCCAAAGTACGAATATAATAGCCCGACCCAAGCCTGACCAAGAAGCCATGAGATCATGCCTCACACACCTGGCCCTCCTTTCCCCCCTCAGCTTAAGCGGCGGAGGGGGAAAAGGGAGGGGCCCGAGGCTGTGAGGAGTGGTGGGAGTTGGAGTCCAAAGTACGAATATAATAGCCCGACCCAAGCCTGACCAAGAAGCCATGAGATCATGCCTCACACACCTGGCCCTCCTTTCCCCCCTCAGCTTAAGCGGCGGAGGGGGAAAAGGGAGGGGCCCGAGGCTGTGAGGAGTGGTGGGAGTTGGAGTCCAAAGTACGAATATAATAGCCCAACCCAAGCCTGACCAAGAAGCCATGAGATCATGCCTCACACACCTGGCCCTCCTTTCCCCCCTCAGCTTAAGTGGCAGAGGGGGAAAAGGGAGGGGCCCGAGGCTGTGAGGAGTGGTGGGAGTTGGAGTCCAAAGTACGAATATAATAGCCCGACCCAAGCCTGACCAAGAAGCCATGAGATCATGCCTCACACACCTGGCCCTCCTTTCCCCCCTCAGCTTAAGCGGCGGAGGGGGAAAAGGAAGGGGCCCGAGGCTGTGAGGAGTGGTGGGAGTTGGAGTCCAAAGTACGAATATACTAGCCCGACCCAAGCCTGACCAAGAAGCCATGAGATCATGCCTCACACACCTGGCCCTCCTTTCCCCCCTCAGCTTAAGCGGCGGAGGGGGAAAAGGGAGGGGCCCGAGGCTGTGAGGAGTGGTGGGAGTTGGAGTCCAAAGTACGAATATAATAGCCCGACCCAAGCCTGACCAAGAAGCCATGAGATCATGCCTCACACACCTGGCCCTCCTTTCCCCCCTCAGCTTAAGCGGCAGAGGGGGAAAAGGGAGGGGCCCGAGGCTGTGAGGAGTGGTGGGAGTTGGAGTCCAAAGTACGAATATAATAGCCCGACCCAAGCCTGACCAAGAAGCCATGAGATCATGCCTCACACACCTGGCCCTCCTTTCCCCCCTCAGCTTAAGCGGCAGAGGGGGAAAAGGAAGGGGCCCGAGGCTGTGAGGAGTGGTGGGAGTTGGAGTCCAAAGTACGAATATAATAGCCCGACCCAAGCCTGACCAAGAAGCCATGAGATCATGCCTCACACACCTGGCCCTCCTTTCCCCCCTCAGCTTAAGCGGCAGAGGGGGAAAAGGAAGGGGCCCGAGGCTGTGAGGAGTGGTGGGAGTTGGAGTCCAAAGTACGAATATACTAGCCCGACCCAAGCCTGACCAAGAAGCCATGAGATCATGCCTCACACACCTGGCCCTCCTTTCCCCCCTCAGCTTAAGCGGCAGAGGGGGAAAAGGAAGGGGCCCGAGGCTGTGAGGAGTGGTGGGAGTTGGAGTCCAAAGTACGAATATAATAGCCCGACCCAAGCCTGACCAAGAAGCCATGAGATCATGCCTCACACACCTGGCCCTCCTTTCCCCCCTCAGCTTAAGCGGAGGAGGGGGAAAAGGGAGGGGCCCGAGGCTGTGAGGAGTGGTGGGAGTTGGAGTCCAAAGTACGAATATAATAGCCCGACCCAAGCCTGACCAAGAAGCCATGAGATCATGCCTCACACACCTGGCCCTCCTTTCCCCCCTCAGCTTAAGCGGCGGAGGGGGAAAAGGAAGGGGCCCGAGGCTGTGAGGAGTGGTGGGAGTTGGAGTCCAAAGTACGAATATACTAGCCCGACCCAAGCCTGACCAAGAAGCCATGAGATCATGCCTCACACACCTGGCCCTCCTTTCCCCCCTCAGCTTAAGCGGCGGAGGGGGAAAAGGGAGGGGCCCGAGGCTGTGAGGAGTGGTGGGAGTTGGAGTCCAAAGTACGAATATAATAGCCCGACCCAAGCCTGACCAAGAAGCCATGAGATCATGCCTCACACACCTGGCCCTCCTTTCCCCCCTCAGCTTAAGCGGCGGAGGGGGAAAAGGGAGGGGCCCGAGGCTGTGAGGAGTGGTGGGAGTTGGAGTCCAAAGTACGAATATAATAGCCCGACCCAAGCCTGACCAAGAAGCCATGAGATCATGCCTCACACACCTGGCCCTCCTTTCCCCCTCAGCTTAAGCGGCGGAGGGGGAAAAGGGAGGGGCCTGAGGCTGTGAGGAGTGGTGGGAGTTGGAGTCCAAAGTACGAATATAATAGCCCGACCCAAGCCTGACCAAGAAGCCATGAGATCATGCCTCACACACCTGGCCCTCCTTTCCCCCCTCAGCTTAAGCGGCGGAGGGGGAAAAGGAAGGGGCCCGAGGCTGTGAGGAGTGGTGGGAGTTGGAGTCCAAAGTACGAATATAATAGCCCAACCCAAGCCTGACCAAGAAGCCATGAGATCATGCCTCACACACCTGGCCCTCCTTTCCCCCCTCAGCTTAAGCGGCGGAGGGGGAAAAGGAAGGGGCCCGAGGCTGTGAGGAGTGCTGGGAGTTGGAGTCCAAAGTACGAATATAATAGCCCGACCCAAGCCTGACCAAGAAGCCATGAGATCATGCCTCACACACCTGGCCCTAATTTCCCCCCTCAGCTTAAGCGGAGGAGGGGGAAAAGGGAGGGGCCCGAGGCTGTGAGGAGTGGTGGGAGTTGGAGTCCAAAGTACGAATATAATAGCCCGACCCAAGCCTGACCAAGAAGCCATGAGATCATGCCTCACACACCTGGCCCTCCTTTCCCCCTCAGCTTAAGCGGCGGAGGGGGAAAAGGGAGGGGCCCGAGGCTGTGAGGAGTGGTGGGAGTTGGAGTCCAAAGTACGAATATAATAGCCCGACCCAAGCCTGACCAAGAAGCCATGAGATCATGCCTCACACACCTGGCCCTCCTTTCCCCCTCAGCTTAAGCGGCGGAGGGGGAAAAGGGAGGGGCCTGAGGCTGTGAGGAGTGGTGGGAGTTGGAGTCCAAAGTACGAATATACTAGCCCGACCCAAGCCTGACCAAGAAGCCATGAGATCATGCCTCACACACCTGGCCCTCCTTTCCCCCCTCAGCTTAAGCGGCGGAGGGGGAAAAGGGAGGGGCCCGAGGCTGTGAGGAGTGGTGGGAGTTGGAGTCCAAAGTACGAATATAATAGCCCGACCCAAGCCTGACCAAGAAGCCATGAGATCATGCCTCACACACCTGGCCCTCCTTTCCCCCCTCAGCTTAAGCGGCGGAGGGGGAAAAGGGAGGGGCCCGAGGCTGTGAGGAGTGGTGGGAGTTGGAGTCCAAAGTACGAATATAATAGCCCGACCCAAGCCTGACCAAGAAGCCATGAGATCATGCCTCACACACCTGGCCCTCCTTTCCCCCCTCAGCTTAAGCGGCGGAGGGGGAAAAGGGAGGGGCCCGAGGCTGTGAGGAGTGGTGGGAGTTGGAGTCCAAAGTACGAATATAATAGCCCGACCCAAGCCTGACCAAGAAGCCATGAGATCATGCCTCACACACCTGGCCCTCCTTTCCCCCCTCAGCTTAAGCGGCGGAGGGGGAAAAGGAAGGGGCCCGAGGCTGTGAGGAGTGGTGGGAGTTGGAGTCCAAAGTACGAATATAATAGCCCGACCCAAGCCTGACCAAGAAGCCATGAGATCATGCCTCACACACCTGGCCCTCCTTTCCCCCTCAGCTTAAGCGGAGGAGGGGGAAAAGGGAGGGGCCCGAGGCTGTGAGGAGTGGTGGGAGTTGGAGTCCAAAGTACGAATATAATAGCCCAACCCAAGCCTGACCAAGAAGCCATGAGATCATGCCTCACACACCTGGCCCTCCTTTCCCCCCTCAGCTTAAGCGGCGGAGGGGGAAAAGGGAGGGGCCCGAGGCTGTGAGGAGTGGTGGGAGTTGGAGTCCAAAGTACGAATATAATAGCCCGACCCAAGCCTGACCAAGAAGCCATGAGATCATGCCTCACACACCTGGCCCTCCTTTCCCCCCTCAGCTTAAGCGGCGGAGGGGGAAAAGGGAGGGGCCCGAGGCTGTGAGGAGTGGTGGGAGTTGGAGTCCAAAGTAACGAATATAATAGCCCGACCCAAGCCTGACCAAGAAGCCATGAGATCATGCCTTACACACCTGGCCCTCCTTTCCCCCCTCAGCTTAAGCGGCGGAGGGGGAAAAGGAAGGGGCCCGAGGCTGTGAGGAGTGGTGGGAGTTGGAGTCCAAAGTACGAATATAATAGCCCGACCCAAGCCTGACCAAGAAGCCATGAGATCATGCCTCACACACCTGGCCCTCCTTTCCCCCCTCAGCTTAAGCGGCGGAGGGGGAAAAGGAAGGGGCCCGAGGCTGTGAGGAGTGGTGGGAGTTGGAGTCCAAAGTACGAATATAATAGCCCGACCCAAGCCTGACCAAGAAGCCATGAGATCATGCCTCACACACCTGGCCCTCCTTTCCCCTCTCAGCTTAAGCGGCGGAGGGGGAAAAGGGAGGGGCCCGAGGCTGTGAGGAGTGGTGGGAGTTGGAGTCCAAAGTACGAATATACTAGCCCGACCCAAGCCTGACCAAGAAGCCATGAGATCATGCCTCACACACCTGGCCCTCCTTTCCCCCTCAGCTTAAGCGGAGGAGGGGGAAAAGGGAGGGGCCCGAGGCTGTGAGGAGTGCTGGGAGTTGGAGTCCAAAGTACGAATATAATAGCCCGACCCAAGCCTGACCAAGAAGCCATGAGATCATGCCTCACACACCTGGCCCTCCTTTCCCCCCTCAGCTTAAGTGGCAGAGGGGGAAAAGGGAGGGGCCCGAGGCTGTGAGGAGTGGTGGGAGTTGGAGTCCAAAGTACGAATATACTAGCCCGACCCAAGCCTGACCAAGAAGCCATGAGATCATGCCTCACACACCTGGCCCTCCTTTCCCCCTCAGCTTAAGCGGCGGAGGGGGAAAAGGGAGGGGCCCGAGGCTGTGAGGAGTGGTGGGAGTTGGAGTCCAAAGTACGAATATACTAGCCCGACCCAAGCCTGACCAAGAAGCCATGAGATCATGCCTCACACACCTGGCCCTCCTTTCCCCCCTCAGCTTAAGCCACGGAGGGGGAAAAGGGAGGGGCCCGAGGCTGTGAGGAGTGGTGGGAGTTGGAGTCCAAAGTACGAATATAATAGCCCGACCCAAGCCTGACCAAGAAGCCATGAGATCATGCCTCACACACCTGGCCCTCCTTTCCCCCTCAGCTTAAGCGGAGGAGGGGGAAAAGGGAGGGGCCCGAGGCTGTGAGGAGTGCTGGGAGTTGGAGTCCAAAGTACGAATATAATAGCCCAACCCAAGCCTGACCAAGAAGCCATGAGATCATGCCTCACACACCTGGCCCTCCTTTCCCCCTCAGCTTAAGCGGAGGAGGGGGAAAAGGGAGGGGCCCGAGGCTGTGAGGAGTGGTGGGAGTTGGAGTCCAAAGTACGAATATACTAGCCCGACCCAAGCCTGACCAAGAAGCCATGAGATCATGCCTCACACAACTGGCCCTCCTTTCCCCCTCAGCTTAAGCGGAGGAGGGGGAAAAGGGAGGGGCCCGAGGCTGTGAGGAGTGGTGGGAGTTGGAGTCCAAAGTACGAATATACTAGCCCAACCCAAGCCTGACCAAGAAGCCATGAGATCATGCCTCACACACCTGGCCCTCCTTTCCCCCCTCAGCTTAAGCGGCGGAGGGGGAAAAGGAAGGGGCCCGAGGCTGTGAGGAGTGGTGGGAGTTGGAGTCCAAAGTACGAATATAATAGCCCGACCCAAGCCTGACCAAGAAGCCATGAGATCATGCCTCACACACCTGTCCCTCCTTTCCCCTCTCAGCTTAAGCGGAGGAGGGGGAAAAAGGGAGGGGCCCGAGGCTGTGAGGAGTGGTGGGAGTTGGAGTCCAAAGTACGAATATAATAGCCCGACCCAAGCCTGACCAAGAAGCCATGAGATCATGCCTCACACACCTGGCCCTCCTTTCCCCCCTCAGCTTAAGCCACGGAGGGGAAAAGGGAGGGGCCCGAGGCTGTGAGGAGTGGTGGGAGTTGGAGTCCAAAGTACGAATATAATAGCCCGACCCAAGCCTGACCAAGAAGCCATGAGATCATGCCTCACACACCTGGCCCTCCTTTCCCCCCCTCAGCTTAAGCGGAGGAGGGGGAAAAGGGAGGGGCCCGAGGCTGTGAGGAGTGGTGGGAGTTGGAGTCCAAAGTACGAATATAATAGCCCGACCCAAGCCTGACCAAGAAGCCATGAGATCATGCCTCACACACCTGGCCCTCCTTTCCCCCTCAGCTTAAGCGGAGGAGGGGGAAAAGGGAGGGGCCCGAGGCTGTGAGGAGTGGTGGGAGTTGGAGTCCAAAGTACGAATATAATAGCCCGACCCAAGCCTGACCAAGAAGCCATGAGATCATGCCTCACACACCTGTCCCTCTTTTCCCCCTCAGCTTAAGCGGCAGAGGGGGAAAAGGGAGGGGCCCGAGGCTGTGAGGAGTGCTGGGAGTTGGAGTCCAAAGTACGAATATAATAGCCCAACCCAAGCCTGACCAAGAAGCCATGAGATCATGCCTCACACACCTGGCCCTCCTCTCCCCCCTCAGCTTAAGCGGCGGAGGGGGAAAAGGAAGGGGCCCGAGGCTGTGAGGAGTGGTGGGAGTTGGAGTCCAAAGTACGAATATAATAGCCCGACCCAAGCCTGACCAAGAAGCCATGAGATCATGCCTCACACACCTGGCCCTCCTTTCCCCCCTCAGCTTAAGTGGCGGAGGGGGAAAAGGGAGGGGCCCGAGGCTGTGAGGAGTGGTGGGAGTTGGAGTCCAAAGTACGAATATAATAGCCCAACCCAAGCCTGACCAAGAAGCCATGAGATCATGCCTCACACACCTGGCCCTCCTTTCCCCCCTCAGCTTAAGCGGCGGAGGGGGAAAAGGGAGGGGCCCGAGGCTGTGAGGAGTGGTGGGAGTTGGAGTCCAAAGTACGAATATAATAGCCCGACCCAAGCCTGACCAAGAAGCCATGAGATCATGCCTCACACACCTGGCCCTCCTTTCCCCCCTCAGCTTAAGCGGCGGAGGGGGAAAAGGAAGGGGCCCGAGGCTGTGAGGAGTGGTGGGAGTTGGAGTCCAAAGTACGAATATAATAGCCCGACCCAAGCCTGACCAAGAAGCCATGAGATCATGCCTCACACACCTGGCCCTCCTTTCCCCCCTCAGCTTAAGCGGCGGAGGGGGAAAAGGGAGGGGCCTGAGGCTGTGAGGAGTGGTGGGAGTTGGAGTCCAAAGTACGAATATAATAGCCCAACCCAAGCCTGACCAAGAAGCCATGAGATCATGCCTCACACACCTGGCCCTCCTTTCCCCCCTCAGCTTAAGCGGAGGAGGGGGAAAAGGGAGGGGCCCGAGGCTGTGAGGAGTGGTGGGAGTTGGAGTCCAAAGTACGAATATAATAGCCCGACCCAAGCCTGACCAAGAAGCCATGAGATCATGCCTCACACACCTGGCCCTCCTTTCCCCCCTCAGCTTAAGTGGCGGAGGGGGAAAAGGGAGGGGCCTGAGGCTGTGAGGAGTGGTGGGAGTTGGAGTCCAAAGTACGAATATAATAGCCCAACCCAAGCTGACCAAGAAGCCATGAGATCATGCCTCACACACCTGGCCCTCCTTTCCCCCCTCAGCTTAAGCGGAGGAGGGGGAAAAGGGAGGGGCCTGAGGCTGTGAGGAGTGGTGGGAGTTGGAGTCCAAAGTACGAATATAATAGCCCGACCCAAGCCTGACCAAGAAGCCATGAGATCATGCCTCACACACCTGGCCCTCCTTTCCCCCCCCTCAGCTTAAGCGGCGGAGGGGGAAAAGGAAGGGGCCCGAGGCTGTGAGGAGTGGTGGGAGTTGGAGTCCAAAGTACGAATATAATAGCCCAACCCAAGCCTGACCAAGAAGCCATGAGATCATGCCTCACACACCTGGCCCTCCTTTCCCCCCTCAGCTTAAGCGGAGGAGGGGGAAAAGGGAGGGGCCCGAGGCTGTGAGGAGTGGTGGGAGTTGGAGTCCAAAGTACGAATATAATAGCCCGACCCAAGCCTGACCAAGAAGCCATGAGATCATGCCTCACACACCTGGCCCTCCTTTCCCCCTCAGCTTAAGCGGCGGAGGGGGAAAAGGGAGGGGCCCGAGGCTGTGAGGAGTGGTGGGAGTTGGAGTCCAAAGTACGAATATAATAGCCCAACCCAAGCCTGACCAAGAAGCCATGAGATCATGCCTCACACACCTGGCCCTCCTTTCCCCCCTCAGCTTAAGCGGCGGAGGGGGAAAAGGGAGGGGCCCGAGGCTGTGAGGAGTGGTGGGAGTTGGAGTCCAAAGTACGAATATAATAGCCCAACCCAAGCCTGACCAAGAAGCCATGAGGATCGATGCCTCACACACCTGGCCCTCCTTTCCCCCCTCAGCTTAAGCGGAGGAGGGGGAAAAGGGAGGGGCCCGAGGCTGTGAGGAGTGGTGGGAGTTGGAGTCCAAAGTACGAATATACTAGCCCGACCCAAGCCTGACCAAGAAGCCATGAGATCATGCCTCACACACCTGGCCCTCCTTTCCCCCCTCAGCTTAAGCGGAGGAGGGGGAAAAGGGAGGGGCCCGAGGCTGTGAGGAGTGGTGGGAGTTGGAGTCCAAAGTACGAATATACTAGCCCGACCCAAGCCTGACCAAGAAGCCATGAGATCATGCCTCACACACCTGGCCCTCCTTTCCCCCCTCAGCTTAAGCGGCGGAGGGGGAAAAGGAAGGGGCCCGAGGCTGTGAGGAGTGGTGGGAGTTGGAGTCCAAAGTACGAATATAATAGCCCGACCCAAGCCTGACCAAGAAGCCATGAGATCATGCCTCACACACCTGGCCCTCCTTTCCCCCCTCAGCTTAAGCGGCGGAGGGGGAAAAGGGAGGGGCCCGAGGCTGTGAGGAGTGGTGGGAGTTGGAGTCCAAAGTACGAATATACTAGCCCGACCCAAGCCTGACCAAGAAGCCATGAGATCATGCCTCACACACCTGGCCCTCCTTTCCCCCCCTCAGCTTAAGCGGCGGAGGGGGAAAAGGAAGGGGCCCGAGGCTGTGAGGAGTGGTGGGAGTTGGAGTCCAAAGTACGAATATAATAGCCCAACCCAAGCCTGACCAAGAAGCCATGAGATCATGCCTCACACACCTGGCCCTCCTTTCCCCCCTCAGCTTAAGCGGCGGAGGGGGAAAAGGAAGGGGCCCGAGGCTGTGAGGAGTGGTGGGAGTTGGAGTCCAAAGTACGAATATACTAGCCCGACCCAAGCCTGACCAAGAAGCCATGAGATCATGCCTCACACACCTGGCCCTCCTTTCCCCCCTCAGCTTAAGCGGCGGAGGGGGAAAAGGGAGGGGCCCGAGGCTGTGAGGAGTGGTGGGAGTTGGAGTCCAAAGTACGAATATAATAGCCCGACCCAAGCCTGACCAAGAAGCCATGAGATCATGCCTCACACACCTGGCCCTCCTTTCCCCCTCAGCTTAAGCGGCGGAGGGGGAAAAGGGAGGGGCCCGAGGCTGTGAGGAGTGGTGGGAGTTGGAGTCCAAAGTACGAATATAATAGCCCGACCCAAGCCTGACCAAGAAGCCATGAGATCATGCCTCACACACCTGGCCCTCCTTTCCCCCCTCAGCTTAAGCGGCGGAGGGGGAAAAGGGAGGGGCCCGAGGCTGTGAGGAGTGGTGGGAGTTGGAGTCCAAAGTACGAATATAATAGCCCGACCCAAGCCTGACCAAGAAGCCATGAGATCATGCCTCACACACCTGGCCCTCCTTTCCCCCCTCAGCTTAAGCGGCGGAGGGGGAAAAGGGAGGGGCCCGAGGCTGTGAGGAGTGGTGGGAGTTGGAGTCCAAAGTACGAATATAATAGCCCGACCCAAGCCTGACCAAGAAGCCATGAGATCATGCCTCACACACCTGGCCCTCCTTTCCCCCCTCAGCTTAAGCGGCGGAGGGGGAAAAGGGAGGGGCCCGAGGCTGTGAGGAGTGGTGGGAGTTGGAGTCCAAAGTACGAATATAATAGCCCGACCCAAGCCTGACCAAGAAGCCATGAGATCATGCCTCACACACCTGGCCCTCCTTTCCCCCCTCAGCTTAAGCGGCGGAGGGGGAAAAGGGAGGGGCCCGAGGCTGTGAGGAGTGGTGGGAGTTGGAGTCCAAAGTACGAATATAATAGCCCGACCCAAGCCTGACCAAGAAGCCATGAGATCATGCCTCACACACCTGGCCCTCCTTTCCCCCCTCAGCTTAAGCGGCGGAGGGGGAAAAGGGAGGGGCCCGAGGCTGTGAGGAGTGGTGGGAGTTGGAGTCCAAAGTACGAATATAATAGCCCGACCCAAGCCTGACCAAGAAGCCATGAGATCATGCCTCACACACCTGGCCCTCCTTTCCCCCCTCAGCTTAAGTGGCAGAGGGGGAAAAGGAAGGGGCCTGAGGCTGTGAGGAGTGGTGGGAGTTGGAGTCCAAAGTACGAATATAATAGCCCGACCCAAGCCTGACCAAGAAGCCATGAGATCATGCCTCACACACCTGGCCCTCCTTTCCCCCCTCAGCTTAAGCGGCGGAGGGGGAAAAGGGAGGGGCCCGAGGCTGTGAGGAGTGGTGGGAGTTGGAGTCCAAAGTACGAATATAATAGCCCGACCCAAGCCTGACCAAGAAGCCATGAGATCATGCCTCACACACCTGGCCCTCCTTTCCCCCTCAGCTTAAGCGGAGGAGGGGGAAAAGGGAGGGGCCCGAGGCTGTGAGGAGTGGTGGGAGTTGGAGTCCAAAGTACGAATATAATAGCCCGACCCAAGCCTGACCAAGAAGCCATGAGATCATGCCTCACACACCTGTCCCTCTTTTCCCCCTCAGCTTAAGCGGCAGAGGGGGAAAAGGGAGGGGCCCGAGGCTGTGAGGAGTGCTGGGAGTTGGAGTCCAAAGTACGAATATAATAGCCCGACCCAAGCCTGACCAAGAAGCCATGAGATCATGCCTCACACACCTGGCCCTCCTTTCCCCCCTCAGCTTAAGCGGCGGAGGGGGAAAAGGGAGGGGCCCGAGGCTGTGAGGAGTGGTGGGAGTTGGAGTCCAAAGTACGAATATAATAGCCCGACCCAAGCCTGACCAAGAAGCCATGAGATCATGCCTCACACACCTGGCCCTCCTTTCCCCCCTCAGCTTAAGCGGCGGAGGGGGAAAAGGGAGGGGCCCGAGGCTGTGAGGAGTGGTGGGAGTTGGAGTCCAAAGTACGAATATAATAGCCCGACCCAAGCCTGACCAAGAAGCCATGAGATCATGCCTCACACACCTGGCCCTCCTTTCCCCCCTCAGCTTAAGCGGCGGAGGGGGAAAAGGGAGCGCCCGAGGCTGTGAGGAGTGGTGGGAGTTGGAGTCCAAAGTACGAATATAATAGCCCGACCCAAGCCTGACCAAGAAGCCATGAGATCATGCCTCACACACCTGGCCCTCCTTTCCCCCCTCAGCTTAAGCGGCGGAGGGGGAAAAGGGAGGGGCCCGAGGCTGTGAGGAGTGGTGGGAGTTGGAGTCCAAAGTACGAATATAATAGCCCGACCCAAGCCTGACCAAGAAGCCATGAGATCATGCCTCACACACCTGGCCCTCCTTTCCCCCTCAGCTTAAGCGGAGGAGGGGGAAAAGGGAGGGGCCCGAGGCTGTGAGGAGTGGTGGGAGTTGGAGTCCAAAGTACGAATATAATAGCCCGACCCAAGCCTGACCAAGAAGCCATGAGATCATGCCTCACACACCTGTCCCTCTTTTCCCCCTCAGCTTAAGCGGCAGAGGGGGAAAAGGGAGGGGCCCGAGGCTGTGAGGAGTGCTGGGAGTTGGAGTCCAAAGTACGAATATAATAGCCCAACCCAAGCCTGACCAAGAAGCCATGAGATCATGCCTCACACACCTGGCCCTCCTTTCCCCCCTCAGCTTAAGTGGCGGAGGGGGAAAAGGGAGCGCCCGAGGCTGTGAGGAGTGGTGGGAGTTGGAGTCCAAAGTACGAATATAATAGCCCGACCCAAGCCTGACCAAGAAGCCATGAGATCATGCCTCACACACCTGGCCCTCCTTTCCCCCCTCAGCTTAAGCGGCGGAGGGGGAAAAGGGAGGGGCCCGAGGCTGTGAGGAGTGGTGGGAGTTGGAGTCCAAAGTACGAATATAATAGCCCGACCCAAGCCTGACCAAGAAGCCATGAGATCATGCCTCACACACCTGGCCCTCCTTTCCCCCTCAGCTTAAGCGGAGGAGGGGGAAAAGGGAGGGGCCCGAGGCTGTGAGGAGTGGTGGGAGTTGGAGTCCAAAGTACGAATATAATAGCCCGACCCAAGCCTGACCAAGAAGCCATGAGATCATGCCTCACACACCTGTCCCTCTTTTCCCCCTCAGCTTAAGCGGCAGAGGGGGAAAAGGGAGGGGCCCGAGGCTGTGAGGAGTGCTGGGAGTTGGAGTCCAAAGTACGAATATAATAGCCCAACCCAAGCCTGACCAAGAAGCCATGAGATCATGCCTCACACACCTGGCCCTCCTTTCCCCCCTCAGCTTAAGCGGCGGAGGGGGAAAAGGAAGGGGCCCGAGGCTGTGAGGAGTGGTGGGAGTTGGAGTCCAAAGTACGAATATAATAGCCCGACCCAAGCCTGACCAAGAAGCCATGAGATCATGCCTCACACACCTGGCCCTCCTTTCCCCCCTCAGCTTAAGTGGCGGAGGGGGAAAAGGGAGGGGCCCGAGGCTGTGAGGAGTGCTGGGAGTTGGAGTCCAAAGTACGAATATAATAGCCCAACCCAAGCCTGACCAAGAAGCCATGAGATCATGCCTCACACACCTGGCCCTCCTTTCCCCCCTCAGCTTAAGTGGCAGAGGGGGAAAAGGGAGGGGCCCGAGGCTGTGAGGAGTGGTGGGAGTTGGAGTCCAAAGTACGAATATAATAGCCCAACCCAAGCCTGACCAAGAAGCCATGAGATCATGCCTCACACACCTGGCCCTCCTTTCCCCCCTCAGCTTAAGCGGCGGAGGGGGAAAAGGGAGGGGCCCGAGGCTGTGAGGAGTGGTGGGAGTTGGAGTCCAAGTCCAAAGTACGAATATAATAGCCCAACCCAAGCCTGACCAAGAAGCCATGAGATCATGCCTCACACACCTGGCCCTCCTTTCCCCCTCAGCTTAAGCGGCGGAGGGGGAAAAGGGAGGGGCCCGAGGCTGTGAGGAGTGGTGGGAGTTGGAGTCCAAAGTACGAATATAATAGCCCGACCCAAGCCTGACCAAGAAGCCATGAGATCATGCCTCACACACCTGGCCCTCCTTTCCCCCCTCAGCTTAAGCGGAGGAGGGGGAAAAGGGAGGGGCCCGAGGCTGTGAGGAGTGGTGGGAGTTGGAGTCCAAAGTACGAATATACTAGCCCGACCCAAGCCTGACCAAGAAGCCATGAGATCATGCCTCACACACCTGGCCCTCCTTTCCCCCCTCAGCTTAAGCGGCGGAGGGGGAAAAGGGAGGGGGCCCGAGGCTGTGAGGAGTGGTGGGAGTTGGAGTCCAAAGTACGAATATAATAGCCCGACCCAAGCCTGACCAAGAAGCCATGAGATCATGCCTCACACACCTGGCCCTCCTTTCCCCCCTCAGCTTAAGCGGAGGAGGGGGAAAAGGGAGGGGCCCGAGGCTGTGAGGAGTGGTGGGAGTTGGAGTCCAAAGTACGAATATAATAGCCCAACCCAAGCCTGACCAAGAAGCCATGAGATCATGCCTCACACACCTGGCCCTCCTTTCCCCCCTCAGCTTAAGCGGAGGAGGGGGAAAAGGGAGGGGCCCGAGGCTGTGAGGAGTGGTGGGAGTTGGAGTCCAAAGTACGAATATAATAGCCCAACCCAAGCCTGACCAAGAAGCCATGAGATCATGCCTCACACACCTGGCCCTCCTTTCCCCCCTCAGCTTAAGCGGCGGAGGGGGAAAAGGGAGGGGCCCGAGGCTGTGAGGAGTGGTGGGAGTTGGAGTCCAAAGTACGAATATAATAGCCCGACCCAAGCCTGACCAAGAAGCCATGAGATCATGCCTCACACACCTGGCCCTCCTTTCCCCCCTCAGCTTAAGCGGCGGAGGGGGAAAAGGGAGGGGCCCGAGGCTGTGAGGAGTGGTGGGAGTTGGAGTCCAAAGTACGAATATAATAGCCCAACCCAAGCCTGACCAAGAAGCCATGAGATCATGCCTCACACACCTGGCCCTCCTTTCCCCCCTCAGCTTAAGCGGAGGAGGGGGAAAAGGGAGGGGCCTGAGGCTGTGAGGAGTGGTGGGAGTTGGAGTCCAAAGTACGAATATAATAGCCCGACCCAAGCCTGACCAAGAAGCCATGAGATCATGCCTCACACACCTGGCCCTCCTTTCCCCCCTCAGCTTAAGCGGCGGAGGGGGAAAAGGGAGGGGCCCGAGGCTGTGAGGAGTGGTGGGAGTTGGAGTCCAAAGTACGAATATAATAGCCCGACCCAAGCCTGACCAAGAAGCCATGAGATCATGCCTCACACACCTGGCCCTCCTTTCCCCCCTCAGCTTAAGCGGCGGAGGGGGAAAAGGGAGGGGCCCGAGGCTGTGAGGAGTGGTGGGAGTTGGAGTCCAAAGTACGAATATAATAGCCCGACCCAAGCCTGACCAAGAAGCCATGAGATCATGCCTCACACACCTGGCCCTCCTTTCCCCCCCTCAGCTTAAGCGGAGGAGGGGGAAAAGGGAGGGGCCTGAGGCTGTGAGGAGTGGTGGGAGTTGGAGTCCAAAGTACGAATATAATAGCCCGACCCAAGCCTGACCAAGAAGCCATGAGATCATGCCTCACACACCTGGCCCTCCTTTCCCCCCTCAGCTTAAGCGGCGGAGGGGGAAAAGGGAGGGGCCCGAGGCTGTGAGGAGTGGTGGGAGTTGGAGTCCAAAGTACGAATATAATAGGCCCGACCCAAGCCTGACCAAGAAGCCATGAGATCATGCCTCACACACCTGGCCCTCCTTTCCCCCTCAGCTTAAGCGGCGGAGGGGGAAAAGGGAGGGGCCCCGAGGCTGTGAGGAGTGGTGGGAGTTGGAGTCCAAAGTACGAATATAATAGCCCAACCCAAGCCTGACCAAGAAGCCATGAGATCATGCCTCACACACCTGGCCCTCCTTTCCCCCCTCAGCTTAAGCGGAGGAGGGGGAAAAGGGAGGGGCCTGAGGCTGTGAGGAGTGGTGGGAGTTGGAGTCCAAAGTACGAATATAATAGCCCGAACCCAAGCCTGACCAAGAAGCCATGAGATCATGCCTCACACACCTGGCCCTCCTTTCCCCCCTCAGCTTAAGCGGCGGAGGGGGAAAAGGGAGGGGCCCGAGGCTGTGAGGAGTGGTGGGAGTTGGAGTCCAAAGTACGAATATAATAGCCCGACCCAAGCCTGACCAAGAAGCCATGAGATCATGCCTCACACACCTGGCCCTCACACACCTGGCCCTCCTTTCCCCCCTCAGCTTAAGCGGCGGAGGGGGAAAAGGGAGGGGCCCGAGGCTGTGAGGAGTGGTGGGAGTTGGAGTCCAAAGTACGAATATAATAGCCCGACCCAAGCCTGACCAAGAAGCCATGAGATCATGCCTCACACACCTGGCCCTCCTTTCCCCCCTCAGCTTAAGCGGAGGAGGGGGAAAAGGGAGGGGCCTGAGGCTGTGAGGAGTGGTGGGAGTTGGAGTCCAAAGTACGAATATAATAGCCCGACCCAAGCCTGACCAAGAAGCCATGAGATCATGCCTCACACACCTGGCCCTCCTTTCCCCCCTCAGCTTAAGCGGAGGAGGGGGAAAAGGGAGGGGCCTGAGGCTGTGAGGAGTGGTGGGAGTTGGAGTCCAAAGTACGAATATAATAGCCCGACCCAAGCCTGACCAAGAAGCCATGAGATCATGCCTCACACACCTGGCCCTCCTTTCCCCCTCAGCTTAAGCGGCGGAGGGGGAAAAGGGAGGGGCCCGAGGCTGTGAGGAGTGGTGGGAGTTGGAGTCCAAAGTACGAATATAATAGCCCAACCCAAGCCTGACCAAGAAGCCATGAGATCATGCCTCACACACCTGGCCCTCCTTTCCCCCCTCAGCTTAAGCGGAGGAGGGGGAAAAGGGAGGGGCCTGAGGCTGTGAGGAGTGGTGGGAGTTGGAGTCCAAAGTACGAATATAATAGCCCGACCCAAGCCTGACCAAGAAGCCATGAGATCATGCCTCACACACCTGGCCCTCCTTTCCCCCCTCAGCTTAAGCGGCGGAGGGGGAAAAGGGAGGGGCCCGAGGCTGTGAGGAGTGGTGGGAGTTGGAGTCCAAAGTACGAATATAATAGCCCGACCCAAGCCTGACCAAGAAGCCATGAGATCATGCCTCACACACCTGGCCCTCCTTTCCCCCCTCAGCTTAAGCGGAGGAGGGGGAAAAGGGAGGGGCCTGAGGCTGTGAGGAGTGGTGGGAGTTGGAGTCCAAAGTACGAATATAATAGCCCGACCCAAGCCTGACCAAGAAGCCATGAGATCATGCCTCACACACCTGGCCCTCCTTTCCCCCCTCAGCTTAAGCGGCGGAGGGGGAAAAGGGAGGGGCCCGAGGCTGTGAGGAGTGGTGGGAGTTGGAGTCCAAAGTACGAATATAATAGCCCGACCCAAGCCTGACCAAGAAGCCATGAGATCATGCCTCACACACCTGGCCCTCCTTTCCCCCTCAGCTTAAGCGGCGGAGGGGGAAAAGGGAGGGGCCCGAGGCTGTGAGGAGTGGTGGGAGTTGGAGTCCAAAGTACGAATATAATAGCCCAACCCAAGCCTGACCAAGAAGCCATGAGATCATGCCTCACACACCTGGCCCTCCTTTCCCCCCTCAGCTTAAGCGGCGGAGGGGGAAAAGGGAGGGGCCCGAGGCTGTGAGGAGTGGTGGGAGTTGGAGTCCAAAGTACGAATATAATAGCCCGACCCAAGCCTGACCAAGAAGCCATGAGATCATGCCTCACACACCTGGCCCTCCTTTCCCCCCTCAGCTTAAGCGGCGGAGGGGGAAAAGGGAGGGGCCCGAGGCTGTGAGGAGTGGTGGGAGTTGGAGTCCAAAGTACGAATATAATAGCCCGACCCAAGCCTGACCAAGAAGCCATGAGATCATGCCTCACACACCTGGCCCTCCTTTCCCCCCTCAGCTTAAGCGGCGGAGGGGGGAAAAGGAAGGGGCCCGAGGCTGTGAGGAGTGGTGGGAGTTGGAGTCCAAAGTACGAATATACTAGCCCGACCCAAGCCTGACCAAGAAGCCATGAGATCATGCCTCACACACCTGGCCCTCCTTTCCCCCCTCAGCTTAAGCGGCGGAGGGGGAAAAGGAAGGGGCCCGAGGCTGTGAGGAGTGGTGGGAGTTGGAGTCCAAAGTACGAATATAATAGCCCGACCCAAGCCTGACCAAGAAGCCATGAGATCATGCCTCACACACCTGGCCCTCCTTTCCCCCCTCAGCTTAAGCGGCGGAGGGGGAAAAGGAAGGGGCCCGAGGCTGTGAGGAGTGGTGGGAGTTGGAGTCCAAAGTACGAATATACTAGCCCGACCCAAGCCTGACCAAGAAGCCATGAGATCATGCCTCACACACCTGGCCCTCCTTTCCCCCTCAGCTTAAGCGGAGGAGGGGGAAAAGGGAGGGGCCCGAGGCTGTGAGGAGTGCTGGGAGTTGGAGTCCAAAGTACGAATATACTAGCCCGACCCAAGCCTGACCAAGAAGCCATGAGATCATGCCTCACACACCTGGCCCTCCTTTCCCCCCTCAGCTTAAGCGGAGGAGGGGGAAAAGGGAGGGGCCCGAGGCTGTGAGCAAAGTACGAATATACTAGCCCGACCCAAGCCTGACCAAGAAGCCATGAGATCATGCCTCACACACCTGGCCCTCCTTTCCCCCCTCAGCTTAAGCGGCGGAGGGGGAAAAGGAAGGGGCCCGAGGCTGTGAGGAGTGGTGGGAGTTGGAGTCCAAAGTACGAATATAATAGCCCGACCCAAGCCTGACCAAGAAGCCATGAGATCATGCCTCACACACCTGGCCCTCCTTTCCCCCCTCAGCTTAAGCGGCGGAGGGGGAAAAGGAAGGGGCCCGAGGCTGTGAGGAGTGGTGGGAGTTGGAGTCCAAAGTACGAATATACTAGCCCGACCCAAGCCTGACCAAGAAGCCATGAGATCATGCCTCACACACCTGGCCCTCCTTTCCCCCCTCAGCTTAAGCGGCGGAGGGGGAAAAGGAAGGGGCCCGAGGCTGTGAGGAGTGGTGGGAGTTGGAGTCCAAAGTACGAATATAATAGCCCGACCCAAGCCTGACCAAGAAGCCATGAGATCATGCCTCACACACCTGGCCCTCCTTTCCCCCCTCAGCTTAAGCGGCGGAGGGGGAAAAGGAAGGGGCCCGAGGCTGTGAGGAGTGGTGGGAGTTGGAGTCCAAAGTACGAATATACTAGCCCGACCCAAGCCTGACCAAGAAGCCATGAGATCATGCCTCACACACCTGGCCCTCCTTTCCCCCTCAGCTTAAGCGGAGGAGGGGGAAAAGGGAGGGGCCCGAGGCTGTGAGGAGTGCTGGGAGTTGGAGTCCAAAGTACGAATATACTAGCCCGACCCAAGCCTGACCAAGAAGCCATGAGATCATGCCTCACACACCTGGCCCTCCTTTCCCCCCTCAGCTTAAGTGGCGGAGGGGGAAAAGGGAGGGGCCCGAGGCTGTGAGGAGTGCTGGGAGTTGGAGTCCAAAGTACGAATATACTAGCCCGACCCAAGCCTGACCAAGAAGCCATGAGATCATGCCTCACACACCTGGCCCTCCTTTCCCCCTCAGCTTAAGCGGAGGAGGGGGAAAAGGGAGGGGCCCGAGGCTGTGAGGAGTGCTGGGAGTTGGAGTCCAAAGTACGAATATACTAGCCCGACCCAAGCCTGACCAAGAAGCCATGAGATCATGCCTCACACACCTGGCCCTCCTTTCCCCCCTCAGCTTAAGCGGCGGAGGGGGAAAAGGGAGGGGCCCGAGGCTGTGAGGAGTGGTGGGAGTTGGAGTCCAAAGTACGAATATAATAGCCCGACCCAAGCCTGACCAAGAAGCCATGAGATCATGCCTCACACACCTGGCCCTCCTTTCCCCCCTCAGCTTA
Source organism: Anolis carolinensis (assembly GCF_035594765.1). Classification (NCBI taxonomy): domain Eukaryota; kingdom Metazoa; phylum Chordata; class Lepidosauria; order Squamata; family Anolidae; genus Anolis; species Anolis carolinensis. The sequence continues at coordinate 216,010 of NC_085845.1, read as the reverse complement.
AGCGGCGGAGGGGGGAAAAGGAAGGGGCCCGAGGCTGTGAGGAGTGGTGGGAGTTGGAGTCCAAAGTACGAATATACTAGCCCGACCCAAGCCTGACCAAGAAGCCATGAGATCATGCCTCACACACCTGGCCCTCCTTTCCCCCCTCAGCTTAAGCGGCAGAGGGGGAAAAGGGAGGGGCCCGAGGCTGTGAGGAGTGGTGGGAGTTGGAGTCCAAAGTACGAATATAATAGCCCGACCCAAGCCTGACCAAGAAGCCATGAGATCATGCCTCACACACCTGGCCCTCCTTTCCCCCCTCAGCTTAAGCGGAGGAGGGGGAAAAGGGAGGGGCCCGAGGCTGTGAGGAGTGGTGGGAGTTGGAGTCCAAAGTACGAATATAATAGCCCAACCCAAGCCTGACCAAGAAGCCATGAGATCATGCCTCACACACCTGGCCCTCCTTTCCCCCCTCAGCTTAAGCGGAGGAGGGGGAAAAGGGAGGGGCCTGAGGCTGTGAGGAGTGGTGGGAGTTGGAGTCCAAAGTACGAATATAATAGCCCGACCCAAGCCTGACCAAGAAGCCATGAGATCATGCCTCACACACCTGGCCCTCCTTTCCCCCCTCAGCTTAAGCGGCGGAGGGGGAAAAGGGAGGGGCCCGAGGCTGTGAGGAGTGGTGGGAGTTGGAGTCCAAAGTACGAATATAATAGCCCGACCCAAGCCTGACCAAGAAGCCATGAGATCATGCCTCACACACCTGGCCCTCCTTTCCCCCTCAGCTTAAGTGGCGGAGGGGGAAAAGGGAGGGGCCCGAGGCTGTGAGGAGTGGTGGGAGTTGGAGTCCAAAGTACGAATATAATAGCCCGACCCAAGCCTGACCAAGAAGCCATGAGATCATGCCTCACACACCTGGCCCTCCTTTCCCCCCTCAGCTTAAGCCACGGAGGGGGAAAAGGGAGGGGCCTGAGGCTGTGAGGAGTGGTGGGAGTTGGAGTCCAAAGTACGAATATAATAGCCCGACCCAAGCCTGACCAAGAAGCCATGAGATCATGCCTCACACACCTGGCCCTCCTTTCCCCCCTCAGCTTAAGCGGCGGAGGGGGAAAAGGGAGGGGCCCGAGGCTGTGAGGAGTGGTGGGAGTTGGAGTCCAAAGTACGAATATAATAGCCCGACCCAAGCCTGACCAAGAAGCCATGAGATCATGCCTCACACACCTGGCCCTCCTTTCCCCCTCAGCTTAAGTGGGGGAGGGGGAAAAGGGAGGGGCCCGAGGCTGTGAGGAGTGGTGGGAGTTGGAGTCCAAAGTACGAATATAATAGCCCGACCCAAGCCTGACCAAGAAGCCATGAGATCATGCCTCACACACCTGGCCCTCCTTTCCCCCCTCAGCTTAAGCGGAGGAGGGGGAAAAGGGAGGGGCCCGAGGCTGTGAGGAGTGGTGGGAGTTGGAGTCCAAAGTACGAATATAATAGCCCGACCCAAGCCTGACCAAGAAGCCATGAGATCATGCCTCACACACCTGGCCCTCCTTTCCCCCCTCAGCTTAAGCGGAGGAGGGGGAAAAGGGAGGGGCCCGAGGCTGTGAGGAGTGGTGGGAGTTGGAGTCCAAAGTACGAATATAATAGCCCGACCCAAGCCTGACCAAGAAGCCATGAGATCATGCCTCACACACCTGGCCCTCCTTTCCCCCCTCAGCTTAAGCGGCGGAGGGGGAAAAGGGAGGGGCCTGAGGCTGTGAGGAGTGGTGGGAGTTGGAGTCCAAAGTACGAATATAATAGCCCGACCCAAGCCTGACCAAGAAGCCATGAGATCATGCCTCACACACCTGGCCCTCCTTTCCCCCCTCAGCTTAAGCGGCGGAGGGGGAAAAGGGAGCGCCCGAGGCTGTGAGGAGTGGTGGGAGTTGGAGTCCAAAGTACGAATATACTAGCCCGACCCAAGCCTGACCAAGAAGCCATGAGATCATGCCTCACACACCTGGCCCTCCTTTCCCCCCTCAGCTTAAGCCACGGAGGGGGAAAAGGGAGGGGCCCGAGGCTGTGAGGAGTGGTGGGAGTTGGAGTCCAAAGTACGAATATACTAGCCCGACCCAAGCCTGACCAAGAAGCCATGAGATCATGCCTCACACACCTGGCCCTCCTTTCCCCCCTCAGCTTAAGCGGAGGAGGGGGAAAAGGGAGGGGCCCGAGGCTGTGAGGAGTGGTGGGAGTTGGAGTCCAAAGTACGAATATAATAGCCCAACCCAAGCCTGACCAAGAAGCCATGAGATCATGCCTCACACACCTGGCCCTCCTTTCCCCCCTCAGCTTAAGCGGCGGAGGGGGAAAAGGGAGGGGCCCGAGGCTGTGAGGAGTGGTGGGAGTTGGAGTCCAAAGTACGAATATACTAGCCCGACCCAAGCCTGACCAAGAAGCCATGAGATCATGCCTCACACACCTGGCCCTCCTTTCCCCCCTCAGCTTAAGCGGCGGAGGGGGAAAAGGGAGGGGCCCGAGGCTGTGAGGAGTGGTGGGAGTTGGAGTCCAAAGTACGAATATACTAGCCCGACCCAAGCCTGACCAAGAAGCCATGAGATCATGCCTCACACACCTGGCCCTCCTTTCCCCCTCAGCTTAAGCGGCGGAGGGGGAAAAGGGAGGGGCCCGAGGCTGTGAGGAGTGGTGGGAGTTGGAGTCCAAAGTACGAATATAATAGCCCGACCCAAGCCTGACCAAGAAGCCATGAGATCATGCCTCACACACCTGGCCCTCCTTTCCCCCCTCAGCTTAAGCGGCGGAGGGGGAAAAGGGAGGGGCCCGAGGGCTGTGAGGAGTGGTGGGAGTTGGAGTCCAAAGTACGAATATAATAGCCCGACCCAAGCCTGACCAAGAAGCCATGAGATCATGCCTCACACACCTGGCCCTCCTTTCCCCCCTCAGCTTAAGCGGCGGAGGGGGAAAAGGGAGGGGCCCGAGGCTGTGAGGAGTGGTGGGAGTTGGAGTCCAAAGTACGAATATAATAGCCCGACCCAAGCCTGACCAAGAAGCCATGAGATCATGCCTCACACACCTGGCCCTCCTTTCCCCCTCAGCTTAAGCGGAGGAGGGGGAAAAGGGAGGGGCCCGAGGCTGTGAGGAGTGGTGGGAGTTGGAGTCCAAAGTACGAATATACTAGCCCAACCCAAGCCTGACCAAGAAGCCATGAGATCATGCCTCACACACCTGGCCCTCCTTTCCCCCTCAGCTTAAGCGGCGGAGGGGGAAAAGGAAGGGGCCCGAGGCTGTGAGGAGTGGTGGGAGTTGGAGTCCAAAGTACGAATATACTAGCCCGACCCAAGCCTGACCAAGAAGCCATGAGATCATGCCTCACACACCTGGCCCTCCTTTCCCCCCTCAGCTTAAGCGGAGGAGGGGGAAAAGGGAGGGGCCTGAGGCTGTGAGGAGTGGTGGGAGTTGGAGTCCAAAGTACGAATATAATAGCCCGACCCAAGCCTGACCAAGAAGCCATGAGATCATGCCTCACACACCTGGCCCTCCTTTCCCCCCTCAGCTTAAGCCACGGAGGGGGAAAAGGGAGGGGCCCGAGGCTGTGAGGAGTGGTGGGAGTTGGAGTCCAAAGTACGAATATAATAGCCCGACCCAAGCCTGACCAAGAAGCCATGAGATCATGCCTCACACACCTGGCCCTCCTTTCCCCCCTCAGCTTAAGCGGCGGAGGGGGGAAAAGGGAGGGGCCCGAGGCTGTGAGGAGTGGTGGAGTTGGAGTCCAAAGTACGAATATAATAGCCCGACCCAAGCCTGACCAAGAAGCCATGAGATCATGCCTCACACACCTGGCCCTCCTTTCCCCCCTCAGCTTAAGCGGCGGAGGGGGAAAAGGGAGGGGCCCGAGGCTGTGAGGAGTGGTGGGAGTTGGAGTCCAAAGTACGAATATACTAGCCCGACCCAAGCCTGACCAAGAAGCCATGAGATCATGCCTCACACACCTGTCCCTCCTTTCCCCCCTCAGCTTAAGCGGCGGAGGGGGAAAAGGGAGGGGCCCGAGGCTGTGAGGAGTGGTGGGAGTTGGAGTCCAAAGTACGAATATACTAGCCCGACCCAAGCCTGACCAAGAAGCCATGAGATCATGCCTCACACACCTGGCCCTCCTTTCCCCTCTCAGCTTAAGCGGCGGAGGGGGAAAAGGAAGGGGCCCGAGGCTGTGAGGAGTGGTGGGAGTTGGAGTCCAAAGTACGAATATAATAGCCCGACCCAAGCCTGACCAAGAAGCCATGAGATCATGCCTCACACACCTGGCCCTCCTTTCCCCCCTCAGCTTAAGCCACGGAGGGGGAAAAGGGAGGGGCCCGAGGCTGTGAGGAGTGGTGGGAGTTGGAGTCCAAAGTACGAATATAATAGCCCAACCCAAGCCTGACCAAGAAGCCATGAGATCATGCCTCACACACCTGGCCCTCCTTTCCCCCCTCAGCTTAAGCGGCGGAGGGGGAAAAGGGAGGGGCCCGAGGCTGTGAGGAGTGGTGGGAGTTGGAGTCCAAAGTACGAATATACTAGCCCGACCCAAGCCTGACCAAGAAGCCATGAGATCATGCCTCACACACCTGGCCCTCCTTTCCCCCCTCAGCTTAAGCGGCGGAGGGGGAAAAGGGAGGGGCCCGAGGCTGTGAGGAGTGGTGGGAGTTGGAGTCCAAAGTACGAATATAATAGCTCGACCCAAGCCTGACCAAGAAGCCATGAGATCATGCCTCACACACCTGGCCCTCCTTTCCCCCCTCAGCTTAAGCGGCGGAGGGGGGAAAAGGAAGGGGCCCGAGGCTGTGAGGAGTGGTGGGAGTTGGAGTCCAAAGTACGAATATAATAGCCCGACCCAAGCCTGACCAAGAAGCCATGAGATCATGCCTCACACACCTGGCCCTCCTTTCCCCCCTCAGCTTAAGCGGCGGAGGGGGAAAAGGGAGGGGCCCGAGGCTGTGAGGAGTGGTGGGAGTTGGAGTCCAAAGTACGAATATAATAGCCCGACCCAAGCCTGACCAAGAAGCCATGAGATCATGCCTCACACACCTGGCCCTCCTTTCCCCCCTCAGCTTAAGCGGCGGAGGGGGAAAAGGGAGGGGCCCGAGGCTGTGAGGAGTGGTGGGAGTTGGAGTCCAAAGTACGAATATAATAGCCCGACCCAAGCCTGACCAAGAAGCCATGAGATCATGCCTCACACACCTGGCCCTCCTTTCCCCCCTCAGCTTAAGCGGCGGAGGGGGAAAATGGGAGGGGCCCGAGGCTGTGAGGAGTGGTGGGAGTTGGAGTCCAAAGTACGAATATACTAGCCCGACCCAAGCCTGACCAAGAAGCCATGAGATCATGCCTCACACACCTGTCCTCCTTTCCCCCCTCAGCTTAAGCGGCGGAGGGGGAAAAGGGAGGGGCCCGAGGCTGTGAGGAGTGGTGGGAGTTGGAGTCCAAAGTACGAATATAATAGCCCGACCCAAGCCTGACCAAGAAGCCATGAGATCATGCCTCACACACCTGGCCCTCCTTTCCCCCCTCAGCTTAAGCGGCGGAGGGGGAAAAGGAAGGGGCCCGAGGCTGTGAGGAGTGGTGGGAGTTGGAGTCCAAAGTACGAATATAATAGCCCGACCCAAGCCTGACCAAGAAGCCATGAGATCATGCCTCACACACCTGGCCCTCCTTTCCCCCCTCAGCTTAAGCGGCGGAGGGGGAAAAGGGAGGGGCCCGAGGCTGTGAGGAGTGGTGGGAGTTGGAGTCCAAAGTACGAATATAATAGCCCGACCCAAGCCTGACCAAGAAGCCATGAGATCATGCCTCACACACCTGGCCCTCCTTTCCCCCCTCAGCTTAAGCGGCGGAGGGGGAAAAGGAAGGGGCCCGAGGCTGTGAGGAGTGGTGGGAGTTGGAGTCCAAAGTACGAATATACTAGCCCGACCCAAGCCTGACCAAGAAGCCATGAGATCATGCCTCACACACCTGGCCCTCCTTTCCCCCCTCAGCTTAAGCGGCGGAGGGGGAAAAGGGAGGGGCCCGAGGCTGTGAGGAGTGGTGGGAGTTGGAGTCCAAAGTACGAATATAATAGCCCGACCCAAGCCTGACCAAGAAGCCATGAGATCATGCCTCACACACCTGGCCCTCCTTTCCCCCCTCAGCTTAAGCGGCGGAGGGGGAAAAGGAAGGGGCCCGAGGCTGTGAGGAGTGGTGGGAGTTGGAGTCCAAAGTACGAATATAATAGCCCAACCCAAGCCTGACCAAGAAGCCATGAGATCATGCCTCACACACCTGGCCCTCCTTTCCCCCCTCAGCTTAAGCGGCGGAGGGGGAAAAGGAAGGGGCCCGAGGCTGTGAGGAGTGGTGGGAGTTGGAGTCCAAAGTACGAATATAATAGCCCGACCCAAGCCTGACCAAGAAGCCATGAGATCATGCCTCACACACCTGGCCCTCCTTTCCCCCCTCAGCTTAAGCGGAGGAGGGGGAAAAGGGAGGGGCCCGAGGCTGTGAGGAGTGGTGGGAGTTGGAGTCCAAAGTACGAATATACTAGCCCGACCCAAGCCTGACCAAGAAGCCATGAGATCATGCCTCACACACCTGGCCCTCCTTTCCCCCCTCAGCTTAAGCGGCGGAGGGGGAAAAGGAAGGGGCCCGAGGCTGTGAGGAGTGGTGGGAGTTGGAGTCCAAAGTACGAATATAATAGCCCGACCCAAGCCTGACCAAGAAGCCATGAGATCATGCCTCACACACCTGGCCCTCCTTTCCCCCCTCAGCTTAAGCGGCGGAGGGGGAAAAGGAAGGGGCCCGAGGCTGTGAGGAGTGGTGGGAGTTGGAGTCCAAAGTACGAATATACTAGCCCGACCCAAGCCTGACCAAGAAGCCATGAGATCATGCCTCACACACCTGGCCCTCCTTTCCTCCCCTCAGCTTAAGCGGCGGAGGGGGAAAAGGAAGGGGCCCGAGGCTGTGAGGAGTGGTGGGAGTTGGAGTCCAAAGTACGAATATACTAGCCCGACCCAAGCCTGACCAAGAAGCCATGAGATCATGCCTCACACACCTGGCCCTCCTTTCCCCCCTCAGCTTAAGCCACGGAGGGGAAAAGGGAGGGGCCCGAGGCTGTGAGGAGTGGTGGGAGTTGGAGTCCAAAGTACGAATATAATAGCCCGACCCAAGCCTGACCAAGAAGCCATGAGATCATGCCTCACACACCTGGCCCTCCTTTCCCCCCTCAGCTTAAGCGGAGGAGGGGGAAAAGGGAGGGGCCCGAGGCTGTGAGGAGTGGTGGGAGTTGGAGTCCAAAGTACGAATATAATAGCCCGACCCAAGCCTGACCAAGAAGCCATGAGATCATGCCTCACACACCTGGCCCTCCTTTCCCCCCTCAGCTTAAGCGGAGGAGGGGGAAAAGGGAGGGGCCCGAGGCTGTGAGGAGTGGTGGGAGTTGGAGTCCAAAGTACGAATATAATAGCCCGACCCAAGCCTGACCAAGAAGCCATGAGATCATGCCTCACACACCTGGCCCTCCTTTCCCCCCTCAGCTTAAGCGGCGGAGGGGGAAAAGGAAGGGGCCCGAGGCTGTGAGGAGTGGTGGGAGTTGGAGTCCAAAGTACGAATATACTAGCCCGACCCAAGCCTGACCAAGAAGCCATGAGATCATGCCTCACACACCTGTCCCTCCTTTCCCCCCTCAGCTTAAGCGGCGGAGGGGGAAAAGGGAGGGGCCCGAGGCTGTGAGGAGTGGTGGGAGTTGGAGTCCAAAGTACGAATATAATAGCCCGACCCAAGCCTGACCAAGAAGCCATGAGATCATGCCTCACACACCTGGCCCTCCTTTCCCCTCTCAGCTTAAGCGGCGGAGGGGGAAAAGGAAGGGGCCCGAGGCTGTGAGGAGTGGTGGGAGTTGGAGTCCAAAGTACGAATATAATAGCCCGACCCAAGCCTGACCAAGAAGCCATGAGATCATGCCTCACACACCTGGCCCTCCTTTCCCCCCTCAGCTTAAGCGGCGGAGGGGGAAAAGGAAGGGGCCCGAGGCTGTGAGGAGTGGTGGGAGTTGGAGTCCAAAGTACGAATATACTAGCCCGACCCAAGCCTGACCAAGAAGCCATGAGATCATGCCTCACACACCTGGCCCTCCTTTCCCCCCTCAGCTTAAGCCACGGAGGGGGAAAAGGGAGGGGCCCGAGGCTGTGAGGAGTGGTGGGAGTTGGAGTCCAAAGTACGAATATAATAGCCCGACCCAAGCCTGACCAAGAAGCCATGAGATCATGCCTCACACACCTGGCCCTCCTTTCCCCCCTCAGCTTAAGCGGAGGAGGGGGAAAAGGGAGGGGCCCGAGGCTGTGAGGAGTGGTGGGAGTTGGAGTCCAAAGTACGAATATAATAGCCCGACCCAAGCCTGACCAAGAAGCCATGAGATCATGCCTCACACACCTGGCCCTCCTTTCCCCCCTCAGCTTAAGCGGAGGAGGGGGAAAAGGGAGGGGCCCGAGGCTGTGAGGAGTGGTGGGAGTTGGAGTCCAAAGTACGAATATAATAGCCCAACCCAAGCCTGACCAAGAAGCCATGAGATCATGCCTCACACACCTGGCCCTCCTTTCCCCCCTCAGCTTAAGCGGCGGAGGGGGAAAAGGGAGGGGCCCGAGGCTGTGAGGAGTGGTGGGAGTTGGAGTCCAAAGTACGAATATAATAGCCCGACCCAAGCCTGACCAAGAAGCCATGAGATCATGCCTCACACACCTGGCCCTCCTTTCCCCCTCAGCTTAAGCGGCGGAGGGGGAAAAGGGAGGGGCCCGAGGCTGTGAGGAGTGGTGGGAGTTGGAGTCCAAAGTACGAATATACTAGCCCGACCCAAGCCTGACCAAGAAGCCATGAGATCATGCCTCACACACCTGGCCCTCCTTTCCCCCCTCAGCTTAAGCCACGGAGGGGGAAAAGGGAGGGGCCCGAGGCTGTGAGGAGTGGTGGGAGTTGGAGTCCAAAGTACGAATATACTAGCCCGACCCAAGCCTGACCAAGAAGCCATGAGATCATGCCTCACACACCTGGCCCTCCTTTCCCCCCTCAGCTTAAGTGGCAGAGGGGGGAAAAGGGAGGGGCCCGAGGCTGTGAGGAGTGGTGGGAGTTGGAGTCCAAAGTACGAATATAATAGCCCGACCCAAGCCTGACCAAGAAGCCATGAGATCATGCCTCACACACCTGGCCCTCCTTTCCCCCCCTCAGCTTAAGCGGCAGGAGGGGGAAAAGGGAGGGGCCCGAGGCTGTGAGGAGTGGTGGGAGTTGGAGTCCAAAGTACGAATATACTAGCCCGACCCAAGCCTGACCAAGAAGCCATGAGATCATGCCTCACACACCTGGCCCTCCTTTCCCCCCTCAGCTTAAGCGGCGGAGGGGGAAAAGGGAGGGGCCCGAGGCTGTGAGGAGTGGTGGGAGTTGGAGTCCAAAGTACGAATATAATAGCCCGACCCAAGCCTGACCAAGAAGCCATGAGATCATGCCTCACACACCTGGCCCTCCTTTCCCCCCTCAGCTTAAGCGGCGGAGGGGGAAAAGGAGGGGCCCGAGGCTGTGAGGAGTGGTGGGAGTTGGAGTCCAAAGTACGAATATACTAGCCCGACCCAAGCCTGACCAAGAAGCCATGAGATCATGCCTCACACACCTGGCCCTCCTTTCCCCCCTCAGCTTAAGCGGCGGAGGGGGAAAAGGGAGGGGCCCGAGGCTGTGAGGAGTGGTGGGAGTTGGAGTCCAAAGTACGAATATAATAGCCCGACCCAAGCCTGACCAAGAAGCCATGAGATCATGCCTCACACACCTGTCCCCTCCTTTCCCCCTCTCAGCTTAAGCCACGGAGGGGGAAAAGGGAGGGGCCCGAGGCTGTGAGGAGTGGTGGGAGTTGGAGTCCAAAGTACGAATATAATAGCCCGACCCAAGCCTGACCAAGAAGCCATGAGATCATGCCTCACACACCTGGCCCTCCTTTCCCCCCTCAGCTTAAGCCACGGAGGGGGAAAAGGGAGGGGCCCGAGGCTGTGAGGAGTGGTGGGAGTTGGAGTCCAAAGTACGAATATAATAGCCCAACCCAAGCCTGACCAAGAAGCCATGAGATCATGCCTCACACACCTGGCCCTCCTTTCCCCTCTCAGCTTAAGCGGCGGAGGGGGAAAAGGGAGGGGCCCGAGGCTGTGAGGAGTGGTGGGAGTTGGAGTCCAAAGTACGAATATAATAGCCCGACCCAAGCCTGACCAAGAAGCCATGAGATCATGCCTCACACACCTGGCCCTCCTTTCCCCCCTCAGCTTAAGCCACGGAGGGGGAAAAGGGAGGGGCCCGAGGCTGTGAGGAGTGGTGGGAGTTGGAGTCCAAAGTACGAATATAATAGCCCGACCCAAGCCTGACCAAGAAGCCATGAGATCATGCCTCACACACCTGGCCCTCCTTTCCCCTCTCAGCTTAAGCGGCGGAGGGGGAAAAGGGAGGGGCCCGAGGCTGTGAGGAGTGGTGGGAGTTGGAGTCCAAAGTACGAATATAATAGCCCGACCCAAGCCTGACCAAGAAGCCATGAGATCATGCCTCACACACCTGGCCCTCCTTTCCCCCCTCAGCTTAAGCCACGGAGGGGGAAAAGGGAGGGGCCCGAGGCTGTGAGGAGTGGTGGGAGTTGGAGTCCAAAGTACGAATATAATAGCCCGACCCAAGCCTGACCAAGAAGCCATGAGATCATGCCTCACACACCTGGCCCTCCTTTCCCCCCTCAGCTTAAGCGGCGGAGGGGGAAAAGGGAGGGGGCCCGAGGCTGTGAGGAGTGGTGGGAGTTGGAGTCCAAAGTACGAATATAATAGCCCAACCCAAGCCTGACCAAGAAGCCATGAGATCATGCCTCACACACCTGGCCCTCCTTTCCCCCCTCAGCTTAAGCGGCGGAGGGGGAAAAGGGAGGGGCCCGAGGCTGTGAGGAGTGGTGGGAGTTGGAGTCCAAAGTACGAATATAATAGCCCAACCCAAGCCTGACCAAGAAGCCATGAGATCATGCCTCACACACCTGGCCCTCCTTTCCCCCCTCAGCTTAAGCGGCGGAGGGGGAAAAGGAAGGGGCCCGAGGCTGTGAGGAGTGGTGGGAGTTGGAGTCCAAAGTACGAATATACTAGCCCGACCCAAGCCTGACCAAGAAGCCATGAGATCATGCCTCACACACCTGGCCCTCCTTTCCCCCCTCAGCTTAAGCCAGGCGGAGGGGGAAAAGGGAGGGGCCCGAGGCTGTGAGGAGTGGTGGGAGTTGGAGTCCAAAGTACGAATATAATAGCCCGACCCAAGCCTGACCAAGAAGCCATGAGATCATGCCTCACACACCTGGCCCTCCTTTCCCCCCTCAGCTTAAGCGGCGGAGGGGGAAAAGGGAGGGGCCCGAGGCTGTGAGGAGTGGTGGGAGTTGGAGTCCAAAGTACGAATATAATAGCCCGACCCAAGCCTGACCAAGAAGCCATGAGATCATGCCTCACACACCTGGCCCTCCTTTCCCCCCTCAGCTTAAGCGGCGGAGGGGGAAAAGGGAGGGGCCCGAGGCTGTGAGGAGTGGTGGGAGTTGGAGTCCAAAGTACGAATATACTAGCCCGACCCAAGCCTGACCAAGAAGCCATGAGATCATGCCTCACACACCTGGCCCTCCTTTCCCCCCTCAGCTTAAGCGGCGGAGGGGGAAAAGGGAGGGGCCCGAGGCTGTGAGGAGTGGTGGGAGTTGGAGTCCAAAGTACGAATATAATAGCCCGACCCAAGCCTGACCAAGAAGCCATGAGATCATGCCTCACACACCTGGCCCTCCTTTCCCCCCTCAGCTTAAGCGGCGGAGGGGGAAAAGGGAGGGGCCCGAGGCTGTGAGGAGTGGTGGGAGTTGGAGTCCAAAGTACGAATATAATAGCCCGACCCAAGCCTGACCAAGAAGCCATGAGATCATGCCTCACACACCTGGCCACTCCTTTCCCCCCCTCGAGGCTTAAGCGGCGGAGGGGGAAAAGGGGAGGGGTGAGGAGTGGTGGGAGTTGGAGTCCAAAGTACAAATATACTAGCCCGACCCAAGCCTGACCAAGAAGCCATGAGATCATGCCTCACACACCTGGCCCTCCTTTCCCCCCTCAGCTTAAGCGGAGGAGGGGGAAAAGGGAGGGGCCCGAGGCTGTGAGGAGTGGTGGGAGTTGGAGTCCAAAGTACGAATATAATAGCCCGACCCAAGCCTGACCAAGAAGCCATGAGATCATGCCTCACACACCTGGCCCTCCTTTCCCCCCTCAGCTTAAGCGGAGGAGGGGGAAAAGGGAGGGGCCCGAGGCTGTGAGGAGTGGTGGGAGTTGGAGTCCAAAGTACGAATATAATAGCCCGACCCAAGCCTGACCAAGAAGCCATGAGATCATGCCTCACACACCTGGCCCTCCTTTCCCCCCTCAGCTTAAGCGGCGGAGGGGGAAAAGGAAGGGGCCCGAGGCTGTGAGGAGTGGTGGGAGTTGGAGTCCAAAGTACGAATATACTAGCCCGACCCAAGCCTGACCAAGAAGCCATGAGATCATGCCTCACACACCTGTCCCTCCTTTCCCCCCTCAGCTTAAGCGGCGGAGGGGGAAAAGGGAGGGGCCCGAGGCTGTGAGGAGTGGTGGGAGTTGGAGTCCAAAGTACGAATATAATAGCCCGACCCAAGCCTGACCAAGAAGCCATGAGATCATGCCTCACACACCTGGCCCTCCTTTCCCCTCTCAGCTTAAGCGGCGGAGGGGGAAAAGGAAGGGGCCCGAGGCTGTGAGGAGTGGTGGGAGTTGGAGTCCAAAGTACGAATATAATAGCCCGACCCAAGCCTGACCAAGAAGCCATGAGATCATGCCTCACACACCTGGCCCTCCTTTCCCCCCTCAGCTTAAGCGGCGGAGGGGGAAAAGGAAGGGGCCCGAGGCTGTGAGGAGTGGTGGGAGTTGGAGTCCAAAGTACGAATATACTAGCCCGACCCAAGCCTGACCAAGAAGCCATGAGATCATGCCTCACACACCTGGCCCTCCTTTCCCCCCTCAGCTTAAGCCACGGAGGGGGAAAAGGGAGGGGCCCGAGGCTGTGAGGAGTGGTGGGAGTTGGAGTCCAAAGTACGAATATAATAGCCCGACCCAAGCCTGACCAAGAAGCCATGAGATCATGCCTCACACACCTGGCCCTCCTTTCCCCCCTCAGCTTAAGCGGAGGAGGGGGAAAAGGGAGGGGCCCGAGGCTGTGAGGAGTGGTGGGAGTTGGAGTCCAAAGTACGAATATAATAGCCCGACCCAAGCCTGACCAAGAAGCCATGAGATCATGCCTCACACACCTGGCCCTCCTTTCCCCCCTCAGCTTAAGCGGAGGAGGGGGAAAAGGGAGGGGCCCGAGGCTGTGAGGAGTGGTGGGAGTTGGAGTCCAAAGTACGAATATAATAGCCCAACCCAAGCCTGACCAAGAAGCCATGAGATCATGCCTCACACACCTGGCCCTCCTTTCCCCCCTCAGCTTAAGCGGCGGAGGGGGAAAAGGGAGGGGCCCGAGGCTGTGAGGAGTGGTGGGAGTTGGAGTCCAAAGTACGAATATAATAGCCCGACCCAAGCCTGACCAAGAAGCCATGAGATCATGCCTCACACACCTGGCCCTCCTTTCCCCCTCAGCTTAAGCGGCGGAGGGGGAAAAGGGAGGGGCCCGAGGCTGTGAGGAGTGGTGGGAGTTGGAGTCCAAAGTACGAATATACTAGCCCGACCCAAGCCTGACCAAGAAGCCATGAGATCATGCCTCACACACCTGGCCCTCCTTTCCCCCCTCAGCTTAAGCCACGGAGGGGGAAAAGGGAGGGGCCCGAGGCTGTGAGGAGTGGTGGGAGTTGGAGTCCAAAGTACGAATATACTAGCCCGACCCAAGCCTGACCAAGAAGCCATGAGATCATGCCTCACACACCTGGCCCTCCTTTCCCCCCTCAGCTTAAGTGGCAGAGGGGGAAAAGGGAGGGGCCCGAGGCTGTGAGGAGTGGTGGGAGTTGGAGTCCAAAGTACGAATATAATAGCCCGACCCAAGCCTGACCAAGAAGCCATGAGATCATGCCTCACACACCTGGCCCTCCTTTCCCCCCTCAGCTTAAGCGGCGGAGGGGGAAAAGGGAGGGGCCCGAGGCTGTGAGGAGTGGTGGGAGTTGGAGTCCAAAGTACGAATATACTAGCCCGACCCAAGCCTGACCAAGAAGCCATGAGATCATGCCTCACACACCTGGCCCTCCTTTCCCCCCTCAGCTTAAGCGGCGGAGGGGGAAAAGGGAGGGGCCCGAGGCTGTGAGGAGTGGTGGGAGTTGGAGTCCAAAGTACGAATATAATAGCCCGACCCAAGCCTGACCAAGAAGCCATGAGATCATGCCTCACACACCTGGCCCTCCTTTCCCCCCTCAGCTTAAGCGGCGGAGGGGGAAAAGGAAGGGGCCCGAGGCTGTGAGGAGTGGTGGGAGTTGGAGTCCAAAGTACGAATATACTAGCCCGACCCAAGCCTGACCAAGAAGCCATGAGATCATGCCTCACACACCTGGCCCTCCTTTCCCCCCTCAGCTTAAGCGGCGGAGGGGGAAAAGGGAGGGGCCCGAGGCTGTGAGGAGTGGTGGGAGTTGGAGTCCAAAGTACGAATATAATAGCCCGACCCAAGCCTGACCAAGAAGCCATGAGATCATGCCTCACACACCTGTCCCTCCTTTCCCCTCTCAGCTTAAGCCACGGAGGGGGAAAAGGGAGGGGCCCGAGGCTGTGAGGAGTGGTGGGAGTTGGAGTCCAAAGTACGAATATAATAGCCCGACCCAAGCCTGACCAAGAAGCCATGAGATCATGCCTCACACACCTGGCCCTCCTTTCCCCCCTCAGCTTAAGCCACGGAGGGGGAAAAGGGAGGGGCCCGAGGCTGTGAGGAGTGGTGGGAGTTGGAGTCCAAAGTACGAATATAATAGCCCAACCCAAGCCTGACCAAGAAGCCATGAGATCATGCCTCACACACCTGGCCCTCCTTTCCCCTCTCAGCTTAAGCGGCGGAGGGGGAAAAGGGAGGGGCCCGAGGCTGTGAGGAGTGGTGGGAGTTGGAGTCCAAAGTACGAATATAATAGCCCGACCCAAGCCTGACCAAGAAGCCATGAGATCATGCCTCACACACCTGGCCCTCCTTTCCCCCCTCAGCTTAAGCCACGGAGGGGGAAAAGGGAGGGGCCCGAGGCTGTGAGGAGTGGTGGGAGTTGGAGTCCAAAGTACGAATATAATAGCCCGACCCAAGCCTGACCAAGAAGCCATGAGATCATGCCTCACACACCTGGCCCTCCTTTCCCCTCTCAGCTTAAGCGGCGGAGGGGGAAAAGGGAGGGGCCCGAGGCTGTGAGGAGTGGTGGGAGTTGGAGTCCAAAGTACGAATATAATAGCCCGACCCAAGCCTGACCAAGAAGCCATGAGATCATGCCTCACACACCTGGCCCTCCTTTCCCCCCTCAGCTTAAGCCACGGAGGGGGAAAAGGGAGGGGCCCGAGGCTGTGAGGAGTGGTGGGAGTTGGAGTCCAAAGTACGAATATAATAGCCCGACCCAAGCCTGACCAAGAAGCCATGAGATCATGCCTCACACACCTGGCCCTCCTTTCCCCCCTCAGCTTAAGCGGCGGAGGGGGAAAAGGGAGGGGCCCGAGGCTGTGAGGAGTGGTGGGAGTTGGAGTCCAAAGTACGAATATAATAGCCCAACCCAAGCCTGACCAAGAAGCCATGAGATCATGCCTCACACACCTGGCCCTCCTTTCCCCCCTCAGCTTAAGCGGCGGAGGGGGAAAAGGGAGGGGCCCGAGGCTGTGAGGAGTGGTGGGAGTTGGAGTCCAAAGTACGAATATAATAGCCCAACCCAAGCCTGACCAAGAAGCCATGAGATCATGCCTCACACACCTGGCCCTCCTTTCCCCCCTCAGCTTAAGCGGCGGAGGGGGAAAAGGAAGGGGCCCGAGGCTGTGAGGAGTGGTGGGAGTTGGAGTCCAAAGTACGAATATACTAGCCCGACCCAAGCCTGACCAAGAAGCCATGAGATCATGCCTCACACACCTGGCCCTCCTTTCCCCCCTCAGCTTAAGCCACGGAGGGGGAAAAGGGAGGGGCCCGAGGCTGTGAGGAGTGGTGGGAGTTGGAGTCCAAAGTACGAATATAATAGCCCGACCCAAGCCTGACCAAGAAGCCATGAGATCATGCCTCACACACCTGGCCCTCCTTTCCCCCCTCAGCTTAAGCGGCGGAGGGGGAAAAGGGAGGGGCCCGAGGCTGTGAGGAGTGGTGGGAGTTGGAGTCCAAAGTACGAATATAATAGCCCAACCCAAGCCTGACCAAGAAGCCATGAGATCATGCCTCACACACCTGGCCCTCCTTTCCCCCCTCAGCTTAAGCGGCGGAGGGGGAAAAGGGAGGGGCCCGAGGCTGTGAGGAGTGGTGGGAGTTGGAGTCCAAAGTACGAATATACTAGCCCGACCCAAGCCTGACCAAGAAGCCATGAGATCATGCCTCACACACCTGGCCCTCCTTTCCCCCCTCAGCTTAAGCGGCGGAGGGGGAAAAGGGAGGGGCCCGAGGCTGTGAGGAGTGGTGGGAGTTGGAGTCCAAAGTACGAATATAATAGCCCGACCCAAGCCTGACCAAGAAGCCATGAGATCATGCCTCACACACCTGGCCCTCCTTTCCCCCCTCAGCTTAAGCGGCGGAGGGGGAAAAGGGAGGGGCCCGAGGCTGTGAGGAGTGGTGGGAGTTGGAGTCCAAAGTACGAATATAATAGCCCGACCCAAGCCTGACCAAGAAGCCATGAGATCATGCCTCACACACCTGGCCCTCCTTTCCCCCCTCAGCTTAAGCGGCGGAGGGGGAAAAGGGAGGGGCCCGAGGCTGTGAGGAGTGGTGGGAGTTGGAGTCCAAAGTACAAATATACTAGCCCGACCCAAGCCTGACCAAGAAGCCATGAGATCATGCCTCACACACCTGGCCCTCCTTTCCCCCCTCAGCTTAAGCGGCGGAGGGGGAAAAGGGAGGGGCCCGAGGCTGTGAGGAGTGGTGGGAGTTGGAGTCCAAAGTACGAATATAATAGCCCGACCCAAGCCTGACCAAGAAGCCATGAGATCATGCCTTACACACCTGGCCCTCCTTTCCCCCCTCAGCTTAAGCGGCGGAGGGGGAAAAGGAAGGGGCCCGAGGCTGTGAGGAGTGGTGGGAGTTGGAGTCCAAAGTACGAATATAATAGCCCGACCCAAGCCTGACCAAGAAGCCATGAGATCATGCCTCACACACCTGGCCCTCCTTTCCCCCCTCAGCTTAAGCGGCGGAGGGGGAAAAGGAAGGGGCCCGAGGCTGTGAGGAGTGGTGGGAGTTGGAGTCCAAAGTACGAATATAATAGCCCGACCCAAGCCTGACCAAGAAGCCATGAGATCATGCCTCACACACCTGGCCCTCCTTTCCCCCCTCAGCTTAAGCGGCGGAGGGGGAAAAGGAAGGGGCCCGAGGCTGTGAGGAGTGGTGGGAGTTGGAGTCCAAAGTACGAATATAATAGCCCAACCCAAGCCTGACCAAGAAGCCATGAGATCATGCCTCACACACCTGGCCCTCCTTTCCCCCCTCAGCTTAAGCGGCGGAGGGGGAAAAGGAAGGGGCCCGAGGCTGTGAGGAGTGGTGGGAGTTGGAGTCCAAAGTACGAATATACTAGCCCGACCCAAGCCTGACCAAGAAGCCATGAGATCATGCCTCACACACCTGGCCCTCCTTTCCCCCCTCAGCTTAAGCGGCGGAGGGGGAAAAGGAAGGGGCCTGAGGCTGTGAGGAGTGGTGGGAGTTGGAGTCCAAAGTACGAATATAATAGCCCAACCCAAGCCTGACCAAGAAGCCATGAGATCATGCCTCACACACCTGGCCCTCCTTTCCCCCTCAGCTTAAGTGGCAGAGGGGGAAAAGGGAGGGGCCCGAGGCTGTGAGGAGTGCTGGGAGTTGGAGTCCAAAGTACGAATATAATAGCCCGACCCAAGCCTGACCAAGAAGCCATGAGATCATGCCTCACACACCTGGCCCTCCTTTCCCCCTCAGCTTAAGCGGCGGAGGGGGAAAAGGAAGGGGCCTGAGGCTGTGAGGAGTGGTGGGAGTTGGAGTCCAAAGTACGAATATAATAGCCCAACCCAAGCCTGACCAAGAAGCCATGAGATCATGCCTCACACACCTGGCCCTCCTTTCCCCCTCAGCTTAAGTGGCAGAGGGGGAAAAGGGAGGGGCCCGAGGCTGTGAGGAGTGCTGGGAGTTGGAGTCCAAAGTACGAATATACTAGCCCGACCCAAGCCTGACCAAGAAGCCATGAGATCATGCCTCACACACCTGGCCCTCCTTTCCCCCCTCAGCTTAAGCGGCGGAGGGGGAAAAGGAAGGGGCCTGAGGCTGTGAGGAGTGGTGGGAGTTGGAGTCCAAAGTACGAATATAATAGCCCAACCCAAGCCTGACCAAGAAGCCATGAGATCATGCCTCACACACCTGGCCCTCCTTTCCCCCTCAGCTTAAGTGGCAGAGGGGGAAAAGGGAGGGGCCCGAGGCTGTGAGGAGTGCTGGGAGTTGGAGTCCAAAGTACGAATATAATAGCCCGACCCAAGCCTGACCAAGAAGCCATGAGATCATGCCTCACACACCTGGCCCTCCTTTCCCCCTCAGCTTAAGCGGCGGAGGGGGAAAAGGAAGGGGCCCGAGGCTGTGAGGAGTGGTGGGAGTTGGAGTCCAAAGTACGAATATAATAGCCCGACCCAAGCCTGACCAAGAAGCCATGAGATCATGCCTCACACACCTGGCCCTCCTTTCCCCCCTCAGCTTAAGCGGCGGAGGGGGAAAAGGAAGGGGCCCGAGGCTGTGAGGAGTGGTGGGAGTTGGAGTCCAAAGTACGAATATAATAGCCCGACCCAAGCCTGACCAAGAAGCCATGAGATCATGCCTCACACACCTGGCCCTCCTTTCCCCCCTCAGCTTAAGCGGCGGAGGGGGAAAAGGAAGGGGCCCGAGGCTGTGAGGAGTGGTGGGAGTTGGAGTCCAAAGTACGAATATAATAGCCCGACCCAAGCCTGACCAAGAAGCCATGAGATCATGCCTCACACACCTGGCCCTCCTTTCCCCCCTCAGCTTAAGCGGCGGAGGGGGAAAAGGGAGGGGCCCGAGGCTGTGAGGAGTGGTGGGAGTTGGAGTCCAAAGTACGAATATACTAGCCCGACCCAAGCCTGACCAAGAAGCCATGAGATCATGCCTCACACACCTGGCCCTCCTTTCCCCCCTCAGCTTAAGCGGCGGAGGGGGAAAAGGGAGGGGCCCGAGGCTGTGAGGAGTGGTGGGAGTTGGAGTCCAAAGTACGAATATACTAGCCCGACCCAAGCCTGACCAAGAAGCCATGAGATCATGCCTCACACACCTGGCCCTCCTTTCCCCCCTCAGCTTAAGCCACGGAGGGGGAAAAGGGAGGGGCCCGAGGCTGTGAGGAGTGGTGGGAGTTGGAGTCCAAAGTACGAATATAATAGCCCAACCCAAGCCTGACCAAGAAGCCATGAGATCATGCCTCACACACCTGGCCCTCCTTTCCCCCCTCAGCTTAAGCGGCGGAGGGGGAAAAGGGAGGGGCCCGAGGCTGTGAGGAGTGGTGGGAGTTGGAGTCCAAAGTACGAATATAATAGCCCGACCCAAGCCTGACCAAGAAGCCATGAGATCATGCCTCACACACCTGGCCCTCCTTTCCCCCCTCAGCTTAAGCGGCGGAGGGGGAAAAGGGAGGGGCCCGAGGCTGTGAGGAGTGGTGGGAGTTGGAGTCCAAAGTACGAATATAATAGCCCGACCCAAGCCTGACCAAGAAGCCATGAGATCATGCCTCACACACCTGGCCCTCCTTTCCCCCCTCAGCTTAAGCGGCGGAGGGGGAAAAGGGAGGGGCCCGAGGCTGTGAGGAGTGGTGGGAGTTGGAGTCCAAAGTACGAATATAATAGCCCGACCCAAGCCTGACCAAGAAGCCATGAGATCATGCCTCACACACCTGGCCCTCCTTTCCCCCCTCAGCTTAAGCGGCGGAGGGGGAAAAGGGAGGGGCCCGAGGCTGTGAGGAGTGGTGGGAGTTGGAGTCCAAAGTACGAATATAATAGCCCAACCCAAGCCTGACCAAGAAGCCATGAGATCATGCCTCACACACCTGGCCCTCCTTTCCCCCCTCAGCTTAAGCGGCGGAGGGGGAAAAGGGAGGGGCCCGAGGCTGTGAGGAGTGGTGGGAGTTGGAGTCCAAAGTACGAATATACTAGCCCGACCCAAGCCTGACCAAGAAGCCATGAGATCATGCCTCACACACCTGGCCCTCCTTTCCCCCCTCAGCTTAAGCGGCGGAGGGGGAAAAGGGAGGGGCCCGAGGCTGTGAGGAGTGGTGGGAGTTGGAGTCCAAAGTACGAATATAATAGCCCGACCCAAGCCTGACCAAGAAGCCATGAGATCATGCCTCACACACCTGGCCCTCCTTTCCCCCCTCAGCTTAAGCGGCGGAGGGGGAAAAGGGAGGGGCCCGAGGCTGTGAGGAGTGGTGGGAGTTGGAGTCCAAACACCTGGAGGGGAGTCCCAAGTTGGCCCATGCCTGGTGAAGATGCATCCTTGTTTGACCCCATATTGGGAGAAAAGCAGGAAGCAACCTAAACGAACAAACAGCAAAGCCTTTCAGAGGAAGAAAAATACATCCTTCAACTGAGAGAAGCCTGATTCATACTGACGGTGTGGTGAGTTCTGTGCCATCGGGCCATTTCCATTTGTTGGTTTCCCATTGCAATCCGATCCATAAGTCTGCTTTGGCGGCTTTGGCTTCCTCCTCCAGGAATAGCTGTGGAAGACACAAAACCGAGGTGACGGCATAATGATAATACATTACATTGTATTGGAAAATATACATTGAATGTAATCTTATTAGAAATAAGAATCAGAAATATATAGAATGCACAGCACAGAAACACTTGTGCATGCGATTCACATGGAAAAACATTTTCTTTCTACAGGAGAAAATTACATGCTCACAAGAGGGGCCGGGGTCTGTGGAAAGGAACGTGCTGGCATCTGGTTAATGTCAGAAGCCCCGGACCAGGAAGAACTTATCTTAAGATTAATGGAAACTTCCTTTCATCAATGTCAGGAGTCAATTTCTGAGGTCCCTGGGGACATCATAGATTCTCTCCATGTCATTCTGAGTCCAGCAGATGGCATCAGAAACCACGTTATAGAGCTTGTGGCGCAACCAGTTCTTGTGGGAAGCCTGAGAACTGGGGGGGGGGGGGGATGTAAAACTAGGGGTGGTTGGGAAAACCTGCTAGAGGTCCACCTGAACATCAGGAAGAACTTCCTCACTGTGAGAAGGGCTGTTCGACAGTGGAACTCTCTGCCCCAGACTGTGGTGGAGGCTCCTTCTTTGGAGGCTTTTAAGCAGAGGCTGGATGGCCATCTGTCGGGGGTGCTTTGAATGAGATTTCCTGCTTCTTGGCAGAAATGGGGTTGGACTGGATGGCCCATGAGGTCTCTTCCAACTCTACTATTCTATGATTCTATGATTCTAGGTCAAAACCATTAAAGCCAGTTCCAACAATTCAACTTGTGAGTGGTCTTCCTTTTTCTCCTTGGATCCTGGACGGGCAGCATCCGCAGTGTTGAATGACAATAGCAACTGGGCGCCACACGCACTGCCCTCTGCTTGGGACGGCCTTTGGAATCCAGGGCTCACAAACTTCAGTTCACCAAAGAGCTGCATCAGGCTGCTAACTGGGGCTGGATACAGGGAACTGGGAACTCCTGCAGCAGCTCCAACCCCTTTGCAGGCACAATTCAAAGGTTTCTGGTTCTGACCTGCAAAGCCCTATATGGCTCTGGTCCATTTCTATGCCATGAAGGACTGCTGGGGAATTTGTAGGCGTGATTGCGAGTGTGTGAGTGGGAGCTTTAAATGCTATTGCCAGCTAAAAAGCCAATGGGATTTTAGCCTGCATCAATAGGAGTCTAGTGTCTAGATCCAGGGAAGTCATGCTCCCCCTTATTCTATTCTGCCTTGGTCAGGCCACTTCACCTGGAATCACCCTGTGTCCAATTCTGGGCACCGCAGTTGAAGGGAGATGTTGACTGTAAGCTGGAATGTGTCCAGAGAAGGGCGACTAAAATGATCAAGGGTCTGGAGAACAAGCCCTACAAGGAGCGGCTGAAAGAGCTGGGCATGTTTAGCCTGCAGAAGAGAAGGCGGTGGCAGACATGACGAGGGCCATGGATCAAGAGGTGAGAGGAAGTCATAGGGAGGAGGGAGCAAGCGTGTCTTCTGCTGCCCTGGAGACTAGGACGCAATGGAACAATGGCTTCAAACGACAGGAAAGGAGGTTCCACCTGAACATGAGGAAGAACTTCCTGGCTGTGAGAGCTGTTCGTTTGGATGGCCATTGGATGCTTTGAATGTCATTTTCCTGCTTCTTGGCAGATTGGGGTTGGACTGGATGGCTCATGAGGTGTCTTCCAACTCTATGGTTCTTTGATTCTATTTTAAGTGTATTTATTATGTTTTAATCTGTATTTTAGCCTAAATCCACACTGTATTATTTAACTGTTTTTTAAATGTTGTATTGCATGTTGAATTAAACCAGACCGACTGTTAGGAATTGTGGGAGTTGGAGTCCAAAACACCTGGAGGGCCGAAGTTTGCCCACACCTGTGTGTGACCAAAATATGCATATATGATATGTGGTATGAATGGAAGAGTGAAAGAGAGCTAGAAATTTGAAGACACCAGTCTATATACTAAGGCCTGCAAACTATTAACTACCTGCTCAGGAATTATAATTAAAACCTGCTAATGAGACCTGAAATAGTTGATCTGCCCAGCAAACTGTGATAAGAACTGCGACTGATAAGAGAAATATTTACATCTGTTAACATCTGTCAACATTTGCTAACTTGGTGAACTTTTGGGGCAGAGCTGTTTGTGTCAAGAGGAATCAACATCTGGTCCAGGAAACTGAGGATATTCCAGGATGGAAGACGTCTATCACTCATTTACAACTTTGGGACAACATCATCAGCAAAATATTGCTATATAAGTGACCTTATGACAATCCAGAAGGTGTGACAGACAGCGATGCTGTTCACCCGCCATTCTCAGTGGAGATGGTGTCCTTGGGAGTGGCAGATCTGCTCTGGGAAAGAAGGATTCTGTTCACTATTTGGGGCCTCCTTTTCTCAGGGAAAGAGGAAGGAGTGCACTTTGAAGTCATGGTCTTTTTGAAGTTTTGGCGTTTTGGAACTATGTCTTGGCAGGCAGCAGTGGAAGCTGGGTCTGGCCTAAGCAGGTGCTTCTCCAAGGAGGGAGAAAGAATATGGTAATATTTGTGTGCATGAAGATGGATGCATGTTGTGTGTGAATGAAGAATGAAAATGTAGCCCCCCCTTGTTTGTGACTTAGCCAATGTAACTGTAGGTTGTTTGTGAATCCAATGTAGTTGCATAGAATCTGTATGTTTGTATGTCTAAATATTGTTCTTTGTTGTTCTGTAAAAGTTCTGAAACTGCAATAAAAAGAACCTATGCTTTAAAGTTATTGAAAAGTTATTCATAACATTTTTGGTGTCAGAAGTGGGATATTCTGTTCAGTCTGAGCAGGATGTTTTAACTATTGTTTTAAAAGTCTTCATGACATGTGTTAAACTATGACCCAGGTGTGGGATTTTTATCCACCTTGATTCTCCTATGAGGAGAAAGGCAGGGTATAAATAAAGTAAACAAACAAACAAACCACTAAATCCCATGGAATCCTGGGAGTTGTGGTGCGGTGAGCTATTTCCCCTTCCTCCTCTGCCAAAGAGAGCCTTAGTGTTAGAAGGATTTAGCCGTGAGAAACACACATCGTCGTCGTCATCTCACTCGTTCAGTCGTTTTCGACTCTTCGTGACCTCCTGGACCAGTCTAGGCCAGAGCTCCCTGTCGGCCGTCACCGTCCCTAGTTCCTTCAAGGTCGAGCCAGTCACTTCAAGGATACCGTCCATCCATCTCGCCCTTGGTCGGCCTCTCTTCCTTTTTCCTTCCTTTTTCCCCAGCATCGTGATCTTCTCCAAGCTTTCCTGTCTTCTCATGATGTGGCCAAAATACTTCAACTTTGCCTCCGATATCCTTCTCTCCAGTGAGCAGCCATTGGGCATTATTTTCTGGAGGACGGACTGGTTGGATCTTCTTGCCAAGGTCCAAGGCACTCTCAGGATGTTCCTCCAGAGAAACACACAGAACAAAGGAAACATGCAACACATGGCAGTTGAAAGGAGAGAAGCAGGCAATAAGCAGGCCGCCACTTAGGAATGCAAAAGGGAATCAGTTGAAGAAGGTCTGGAATGTCAGGCCAAGGACTCACAAGACAGCAAACCCCAAAAGCAACTCTTAGGTGTAGACAGTTCAAACAAAATAGTGTTTGATGGACTGGACCACAACGGATGCCTGAAAGGAAGGGAAAAGGCCCAGATGGTAAATTGATATATTGAATGATTGCAATCGGGACATGGACAAGCATCCGAACAAAGGACTATGGGAGGAAGAAGGGGGATCGAGACAAGATGAAAGGGTTAAAGGTGGGGATTGTACTTTGGGGAGCCTACAGGAACCTTGGGAGAAACCTCATTTGTGTGGCCCTCCCTTCCATGCTGATGCAGGCCGCCGGCCTCCATTTTGCAAAATAACACCTGTGTATTTCACCTCCTCTAAGGCCTCTGAGCCTCATTTGGGAAACCGGCTCCCGGGGTGAAAAGGGACCACACATCTAGCCTCATGATCGGGCTGCCCAAACAAGGGATGGAGGCCATGCCCGGATGCGCACCCAGTACCGATTTGTAGCGGCCGATCTACGGACAGGCGACGGCCAGCGGAGGGCAGCAGGAGATGTTTAGGAGAGCCGAGCCTCTTTAACTGCACACGGCCAGCCCCAGGACCCCCAGGGACAGAGCGAGGGCAGCTGGAGGGGTCTCAGGTTGAGCAGGCCGGAGCACCTTGGCCTGGGAAGAGTAGGTGCCTGCCTGCAGGGATGCCTCCTGCAACAATCGTGACTGACACAGAAACACAGAGGGGCTGCCTGGGCTGGAAGAGACCCCCGGGGCCACCCAGCCCGGCCCCCTTCTGTCGTTGAGGAAGGCACCACCAAACCCTTCTCCACAGATGGTCATGCAGCCAAAGAGTGATAACCATAGATATGAGAAAGAGAGGGGGGAACATATACGATGGTAAATATGTTTCAGGATCCTAGAGCTGGAAGAGACCCCCAGGATCCCCCAGCCCAACCCCCTTCTGTCGTTGAGGAAGGCACCACCAAACCCTTCTCCACAGATGGTCATGCAGCCAAAGAGTGATAACCATAGATATGACGGACTCAGAGAGAGAGCGATGCGATGATAAATCTGATTCAGACCCTATTGCTGGAAGAGACCCCCGGGCCCCCAGCCCAACCCCCTTGAGCCCCGCTGGTCAGGTTCTGAAGCCCCGCAAGGTTTCCTCACCTGGACTTTTTTTCTGGCCACTGTCACCAACTTGGCGCCCTGCCCTTTGCATTGTTTTGCGGAGTTGTTAAAAGTCATGGATGTGTTGCCGACATGATAGATGCTGTCTTCATACAGCTTCCAGCCCGACTTCACCTTTTGCTGGACGTCCTCTTCCAACAAAGTCAGGGAAACAGACAGCGAGGAATTGAAAAGAGAGAGGAAGGGTTAGGGAATCTCCTTGAAAACCAAAGTTTGCTGGCGGTGGGCATGCAGGCGATGGATGGACTGAAGGGGATGGTAGGGTTGGGATCTGGCTGGGGCCTGTTAAGGCTGAAGACGTCATCGAAAAAACCTGGAATCTGGAAATCACACCTGTTTACATAGTACAACACAATGTTACTTTAAGAAGGAAGTGAAACAACCTATCTGTTCTGGAATCGATGGGGCTGCAGCAGGTCTGAGCTGAATCTCAGAGGTTTTCTCAACAACCAAATAATGTGCAGTCGAGGGCTTTCATGGCTGGAATCACGGGGTTGCTGGGAGTTTTCTGGGCATGTTCCAGAAGCATTTTCTTCTGATGTTTCACCCCCATCTATGGCAGGATTCTCAGAGGGGTTATGAGGTCTGTTGGAAACTAGGCAAGCGGGGTTTATATACTGTGTTTCCCCGAAAATAAGACAGTGTCTTATATTAATTTTTGCTCCCAAAGATGCACTAGGTCTTATTTTCAGGGGACGTCTTATTTTTCATGAAGAAGAATTCACAGGGTGCACGGGTGTGGGGAAGGGGTTTTATTTTATGTGGGATAGGGGTTTTGGGTGCGTGCAGGGTTTGTTGTGTGTAATACGTTGTATGTTTTTGTTTTGTTTGAATGTTAGGGTAAACTCTTATATTTAATTTCTAAAAAAAATAAATAAAAATGAATAGAAACCTGGATTGAGAGTGGTGGATGACATGTGGAAAGAGCTGTTTTGAGTAACAGATAATAATATGTACTGTGTTAGAATTGGCAGGCTGGTTGACTAATGTAGATATGCATGTACATTTCAAAATGATTGTTATCTGACTATATTTGCGATAATTTGCTGTTTTGTTATGTAACGTTTCATTAATAAACTGTTTACCCACAAAAAAAAAAAAAGAAGAATTCACATTTATTGTTGAACAAAAAAATGAAAATTTATTATATACTGTACAGTAGTTGTCATCACAAACCAGCATAACCAGACCTACTGTGAATCCTATCAGGAATTTCTTGTTACTATCAATATTTCCATGTACAACACTTTATGGTACGTACATTTACCGATCCTGTTTGCACTGGTGTTCTGTTTGGCGGGCATGCTTCCAAACAAAAACTTTGCTAGGTCTTACTTTCAGGGGAGGCCTTATATTTAGCAATTCAGCAAAGCCTCTACTAGGTCTTATTTTCTGGGGATGTCTTATTTTAGGGGAAACAGGGTATATGTGGAATGATCTCCAGGGTGGGAGGAAGAAAGAACTCTTGGCTGTTGGAGGCAAGTGTCAATGTTACCATTGGCCACCTTGATAAGCATTGAACGGCCTTGCAGCTTCAAAGCCTGGATGCTTCCTGCCTGGGCGAAATCCTTCGTTGAGAGGTGTTACCTGGCCCTGATTGATAGCAAGGCCATTCAATGCTAATCAAAGTGGCCAATGGCAACATTCTCACTTGCCTCCAAGGAGACCCTTTTCCTTCTCGACTGTGTGCCAGATCTGTGAGGAATGCAGCGTCTGCCCACCTGCCTCTGTCCTCCGGCAGCAGGTTTCACTGGGGAAGGGACGGTGAATATGAATATTACATGTATGGGAGTGAATGTTGAGTCTATGTGATGTTTCCCCGTTGTCTGTATAACCAATACTGTATAGCTATTATAAAACCAGTCCTGGGTATTTATGTCTTCTTGCTCTGAAGGTACCTGATGTCCTCTGTCCCACTGAAAATGGATTAAATAACATTTTTAAGGTTCAAAAGGTATTTCTGATACATAGACATCTAGGCAGAATGTTTAAAAGGGAATAGATAGCCCATGGAAACCCTTTGGGTGTTGGGGGCATGTCACACTCTCTCAGCCTCTGGAGAAACAGTAGGGAACCCTCTCTGGAGAAACCTAGTGATGATTGCCACAGAGAGATGGTGCGGCACGGTTTGAGGTTTGAGGGCTGGGCTGCGGCCCTGGAGGCCCGAGTTCAGATCCCCTTTGCTTGGCCATGGAAACCCAATGGGATAACCTTGGGCAAGAGCAAAGGCAAGCCCTCTCTGAGCAAATCTGGCCAAGAAAACCCTGTGTTAGGATCGCCATGTCATGATGAAATATGATATATGGTTTGAATGAAATTGTATGCAAGATGAATGAATGAGAGCTGATAATTTGAAGGCACCATTCTAAAAGGAATGAGGCCTGGAAACACCTACTGTAATTAAAAATTGCTGGTGAGACCTGTGACAATGATTAACTGTTGAACTTTTGGGGGGAAGCAGCATGTCTACAATAATCAGAGACAAGGGCTCTTTTAAGTTAAGGAAATGTTTACAATGTTAAGACAGAAGTCAGCACAATGGCTTGCATTTGCTGACACCAATCAAGAAGAATCAACATCTGTCCTGAAACTAAGATGGAATCAACATGTTTCAGGATGGAAGACATCTGTCAGTAATCTACAACTGTGGGACAACATCAGTGAAATATTGCTAGATAACAGACTTTATGACAATCCAAAAAGTGTGACAGACAGCAAGCTGGTCACCCGCCATTCTCTGCTCCATTGGGAACGAGAGAGATGGTGTACCTTTGGCGGGGCAGATCTGCAGTGGAAGGCAGACTGGTCACTTGGCCTCCTTTTCTCAAAGGAAGAGCACGGAGTGCATTTTGGAGTCGTGTCCTTGGGGATTTGGGAGTTTTGGCGTTTTGGCGTTTGGGAGTTTTGGAACTGTGCGTTGGCAGATTTGCAAGGAAGCATTCTAAGAGGTGTTCTTCATGGAGGAAGAATGGAGAAATTGTGATTTCTTTATGAGGATGAGTGCATGTACATGTGTGTGAATGCTGAGTAAAATAATAATAATAATAATAATAATAATAATAATAATAATAATAATAATAATAATAATAATTTTATTTTTATACCCCGCCTCTATCTCCCCAAAGGGGACTCAGGGCAGCTGACATGGGGCCAAGCCCGAATAAAAACAATAGCAATATAAAACACAACAATAGACAAAAACATGCACAATTATAAAAATGTCACTGCCCGTTTGTTTGTTTGTTTATTTGTTTGTTAGCCAACGTAACTGTAGGTTTGTGAATCCAATGTAGTTACATAGAATCTATATGTCTGTATGTCTAAATGCTGTTCTGTAAAAGTTCTGACATACCCTCTCTCACTGGAAATTGCAAAGCAAAGAACCTTTGTTTGAAAAGTTTTCATGACAGGCACAAGCCAGGAGTGACCTGAAGGCACGCACCACACCTCCACACAAGGCTTCTTTAAACGTGGGCATTGTTCGGAAATGGCCGGACTTTGGGACGGTTCCATATGAACCCAGATCCTTCCTCATCGCAGCTTGGTGAGTGACTTACCGAAGCTAGAGTCCAGCTGGGCCATCTTGTTGTTGGTGTCCACCAATCGGTATGCCAACTCCTCGGCTTGGTTGAGTATCCATGTATCTGAAATGGGTGAAAGACTGACTCAGAGGGGACTCAGGGGTTCTTTGTGGTTCACTGAAGGAGGCCCCGGGAATGCTGGGCCTCCAAGGGTGCGTCCACACTGTGGAATGACTGCGGCGCCACACCACTTTATCTGCCGTGGCTCAATGAGGTAGAATCCTGGGAGCTGAAGCTTGGGGAGGCAACAGCCTTCTTTGCCAGGGAAGGCTAAAGACCTTCAAAAACGGGAACTACTAGGCTCCCATGGCAGTTAAAGTGGTGTCAAACTGCATTCACGCTACAGTGTGGATGAACTCCAAGTCTCTCTATTAGTCAACAGCTCCGCTCAGGTCTTGTAAGACTAGGTCTGCAGACTAGGA
Organism: Anolis carolinensis; assembly: GCF_035594765.1. Lineage (NCBI taxonomy): Eukaryota > Metazoa > Chordata > Lepidosauria > Squamata > Anolidae > Anolis > Anolis carolinensis. The sequence goes on along the minus strand of NC_085845.1, from coordinate 186,481 downwards.
CACGGAACAATGGCTTCAAACTACAGGAAAGGAAGGAGATTCCACCTGAACATCAGGAAGAACTTCCTCCCTGTGAGAAGGGCTGTTCACCAGTGGAACTCTCTCCCCCGGACTGTGGTGGAGGCTCCTTCTTTGGAGGCTTTTAAGCAGAGGCTGGGTGGCCATCTGTCTGGGGTGCTTTGAATGCGATTTCCTGCTTCTTGACAGGGGGTTGGACTGGATGGCCCATGAGGTCTCTTCCAACTCTACGATTCTATGATTCTATGATTCTATGATTGTAAGGTCAAGGCTGACATATCTTCCTTGATTCTGGGGTCTGGATCTCAAATAGCCACATGTGATGGTGTGTGTGTGTGTGTGTGTGTGTGTTCCAATACTAAGCAAAAACCAGCATGAAATGGAGGGGTAAACCCAAATTACGATCTATAAGAGCAAAAAGTAGGACTTTCTGCAAGCTCAACGAAGGGGAAGAATTTGATCACAGAATCCTAGAATCCTAGAGTTGGAAGAGACCTGGTGGGCCACCCAGTCCAATCCCATTCTGCCAAGAAGCAGGAAAACTGTCTTCAAAACAGGTTAAAATGCCAGCTAGAGAAAATCTTCTCGACTGGAAGGTTGGGAGATCCAACTGTGGGTCAAGGTGAGCTTCTGCCATCAGCCCTAGCTTCTGTTTACCTAGCAGTTCAAAAACAACAATTTGAGTAGATAAATAAGTACTGCTTCAGTGGAGGTAAAAGGCTCCCCTGAAAAACATGCTGACAATTTGAACAGGAAGTTGTCCACGGGTTTTTCATCGTTGTGAAAAAATGGAACAAGAGCACCACCTCATGGCCAAGTCAAGCACGGCGTCCAGATGCCGGAGATGGAAAAAAGAGGGAAGCCTTGCCTCTGTTTATGTACTGTCTTGTCTTTGTGTATAACGGCATTGAATGTTTGCCATATATGTGTTCTGTAATCCACTCTGAGTCCACTCAGGGAGACAGAGCACAATATAAATCAAGTATATAATTATTAGTAATTGTGCACCAGGTGTTTCTTAAGTTTTGATTTCTTTGGAGTTCTCTCTGTTTCGATTGTTTAATTTTTGACATGGACTGCGCGCATCAGATATCACATCCTAAGTACGAAACTAATGAATTAATTCTGACTTACAACAGGATAGGATTTTTTGCACAAGCCTACTGCTTACCATTAGTTCCAACCAGCGAATCATTGACAGTGACCATGAAATCCCGGATCCTCCTCATGGCAATAATAGTGTCTACGAGTAGGTTCATTTCAGTGTAATCTAAGAGGGAGGAAGGTGAAAAGGAAAGGGCTGGTCAGGGATCCCAGGGCTTGCTTCTGAGCCTCTCCTCTAGTACAAGCCTGGCCCAACCACCCTCCAAGCGTGTGCAGAGAGCCCAACGACTCCCTTTCTGCCAGAGATAGTGATGTACATTGTAGAACAAGTGTAGCCTGACGCCACTTCAGATGCCAAGGATGGATGAGATGGAATTGAGGGAGCTGCAGTTTGACAAAGTCTTTAGCTTCCTCTGCCCAAGAGTGCTGGTGTGGAACCAAACTACAACTCCCAGGATCCTGTGGCATTGAACCATGGTGGTTATCATTAATCCTACACTGTAGATGTGTTAGTATGGTAATTGAGCCCTGTGCTGGAAAAAATGACACGTGTCAGCTTAAAATAGATACTGAAGGGTTAATTTTTTCAGTGGGGCTGGATCAGAGCAGCCACGCATAGGACATGTCAGGCAGTGTCGTGATGACAAGCCTAAAGGTCACTTCCTGAGCTGGCTCTAAGGAATGGGGAAGGCTATTTGAGCTAGAAGCCATGTGGCTTCAGTCTCTTTTGAACTCTCTCTCATCTCTCGACCGTCACTCTGCCTATCTCAGTGGCTCCAAACCAGTGGGCCGTGGACCACCAGTGGGCCGCGAAAACCAAAATCTGGTCCACGAACCTCCTTCCTCTTTATTTCATTTTATTTTATTTATTTTGCTCCTTTCTGCCAAGATCCGCCATTCAAGACGCCGCCTGCCCCACCCCTTTGCCATCCCAGGTTGCTCTCTCTCTCCCGTCTGAGGCGTGACGGTGACACCGCGCTGCTTCCGCTACTGCCGGAGCCCTTCCCTTCCAACGTAGCTGCGGAAGCTCGGGGACTTGGTGCTAGTGGGCTTGGCGGGAGCCGGAGGCTGTGAGGGCTGGGAGGAGCACGGTGAGGTGAAGATGCTGCTCCCTCTGGCCCAGGCCCAGCCCCACCACCACCACCATCGCCATGAGGGAGGCACACGGATGGGGTCGTGGCTGCTGTGGGGCCTCCCTGGAATAAACTACAGGAAGAAGGTGAAGCATTCAGAACTGTAATTAAAAGTTGCTGAACTGCTGACATTGATAAGAACTGTGACAGTGATTAACTGTTGACATTGCTGAACTGTTGAACTTTTGGGAAAAACAACATGTTTACATTAATCAGGGACAATGGCTCTTTAAGCTAAGGAAATGTTGACAAGGTTTCCTTATGTTAACAAGGAAGTCAACACAGAGCTGCTTGCGTTTACCAACATAAATTACGCAGAGTCAACATCTGCCAGGAAACTGAGAAGGTGCCAGGATGTTTCAGGATGGAAAACATCTATAATTCATTTACAACTTTGGAACAACATCAGCAGAAATATTGCTATATAAGAGACCTTATTACAATCCAAAAAGTGTAACAGACAGCGACGCTGTTCACCTGCCATGTTCTATGGAAAGAGATGGTGCATGGGGAGTGTCCATCTGCAGTGGAAAGCAGGAGTCTGGACACTTGGACTCCTTTTCTCAAGGGAAGAGACAGGAGTGTGTTTTGGAGTCATGTCGTTAGGGAAAGACGATGCATTTTGGCATTTTGACGTTTTAGAAGTTTTGGTGTGTTGGCAGATTTGCAAGCAGGTAGTCTGACCTAAGACATGTCCTTCTCCAGGAGACAGCGTGAGAAATGAGGAGGACTGACTGTTTGTATGGTTAATGTGAAGGCTGAGTAAAAACGTAATTCCCCTTTGTTTGTTTGTTAACCAATGTACCTGCAATATTTTTGTGGGATCTAATACAGTTACATAGAATTTGTATCTCTGTATGTCTAAATGTTGTTCTGTAAGAGTTCAGATGTACCCTCTCACACTGAAATTGCAACAAACTATTCGTGACATTAGGGTGTCAGGACCATAATTTTATCAATATTTGTATGTATGTATTTTTATCCTTTACAATTTTATCTTGTAAATTGCCTTGAGCATCTTGGATGGAGGGCATTTAATAAGTAATTAAATGATGATGATGATGATGATGATGATGATGATAATTTCTGGGCCTGTACTCTGGCGCCAGAAATCAAGGACGGTGACACCAAAGACTGATAAGGCACCTGCGGCTCTCGGCCCTGAAGGGAAACAGCTGGTGTGCGAGCGGGAAGAATTGCGCGGGGGTTTTTCTGGGCAGGAATCGTTACTTTGAATGTGGGGGGAGTGTATATAAGGGAATCTTTCTGAGCCGCCCAGCAATCTCGGCTTTATGCGTGTCAAAGTGTCCTTCAGTAAAGTTTTCAGTGACAACAGAGCGAGTCTCAGGCTTGCCAGGGACATAAAAAACAACAAAAAAGGCTTTTTTGCTTACGTTGGTAGAAAAAGGAAGAAAAAGGAGGCGATAGGGCCATTGCAAGGAGAAGATGGGGTGATGGCGACAGGGGACAGGGAAAAGGCAGAACTACTTAATGCCTTCTTTGCCTCGGTCTTCTCAGAAAAAGAAAGCCATCTTCAACCTCAGCAACACGGAATGGACGAAGGATTGGGGGAAATCCAACCCCAAATAGGGAAACAAGTTGTCCAGGAACACTTGGCCTCTCTAAACGAATTCAAGTCCCCAGGGCCAGATCAGCTACACCCAAGAGTACTGAAGGAACTAGCAGAAGTTATTTCAGAACCACTGGCAATTATCTTCGAGAGTTCTTGGAGAACGGGAGAAGTCCCAGCAGATTGGAGGAGGGCGAATGTGGTCCCTATCTTCAAGAAGGGAAAAAAGAACGACCCAAACAATTACCGTCCGATCAGCCTCACATCAATACCAGGCAAAATTCTGGAAAAGATCATTAAGGAAGTGGTCTGCGAACACTTAGAAACAAATGCGGTCATTGCTAATAGTCAACACGGATTTACCAAAAACAAGTCATGCCAGACTAATCTGATCTCTTTTTTCGATAGAGTTACGAGTTGGGTCGATACAGGGAATGCTGTGGAATGTACCTGGGAATGTACCTGGATTTCAGTAAGGCCTTCGACAAAGTCCCCCACGACCTTCTGGCAAACAAACTAGTAAAATGTGGGCTAGACAAAACTACGGTTAGGTGGATCTGTAATTGGCTAAGCGAACGAACCCAAAGGGTGCTCACCAATGCGTCATCTTCATCATGGAAAGAAGTGACAAGTGGAGTGCCGCAGGGCTCCGTCCTGGGCCCGGTTCTGTTCAACATCTTTATTAACGACTTAGACGAAGGGTTAGAAGGCACGATCATCAAGTTTGCAGACGACACAAAACTGGGAGGGATAGCTAACACTCCAGAAGACAGGAGCAGAATTCAAAACGATCTTGACAGACTAGAGAGATGGGCCAAAACTAACAAAATGAAGTTCAACAGGGATAAATGCAAGATACTTCACTTCGGCAGAAAAAATGGAAATCAAAGATACAGAATGGGGGACGCCTGGCTTGACAGCAGTGTGTGCGAAAAAGACCTTGGAGTCCTCGTGGACAACAAGTTAAACATGAGCCAACAATGTGATGCGGCTGCTAAAAAAGCCAATGGGATTCTGGCCTGCATCAATAGGGGAATAGCGTCTAGATCCAGGGAAGTTATGCTCCCCCTCTATTCTGCCTTGGTCAGACCACACCTGGAATACTGTGTCCAATTTTGGGCACCACAGTTGAAGGGAGATGTTGACAAGCTGGAAAGCGTCCAGAGGAGGGCGACTAAAATGATTAAGGGTCTGGAGAACAAGCCCTATGAGGAGCGGCTTAAAGAGCTGGGCATGTTTAGCCTGCAGAAGAGAAGGCTGAGAGGAAACATGATAGCCATGTACAAATATGTGAAGGGAAGTCATAGGGAGGAGGGAGCAAGCTTGTTTTCTGCTGCCCTGCAGACTAGGACACGGAACAATGGCTTCAAAATACAGGAAAGGAGATTCCACCTGAACATCAGGAAGAACTTCCTCACTGTGAGAGCTGTTCGACAGTGGAACTCTCTCCCCGGGGCTGTGGTGGAGGCTCCTTCCTTGGAGGCTTTTAAGCAGAGGCTGGATGGCCATCTGTCGGGGGTGCTTTGAATGCGATTTCCTGCTTCTTAGCAGGGGGTTGGACTAGATGGCCCATGTGGTCTCTTCCAACTCTACTATTCTATGATTCTATGATTCTATGATTCTTGTGTTCATTTGGAAGTGGCTGGAGTGAGCTGACATCAAAGCCGAGATTCCAGGCACCATCCCACTGCAGCGGTGAGGTGTGATATGCAGACGGAGGAAGACGAGCTCCTGGGCGCAGGAGGGGGTCCGTTGGGACGAGACACCCCTGATGAGACGGATGCTGATTTCCACCGGCTGGCAGCCCTAGCGTCATTCACTGCTTATACCCAGCCGAACGGGGTAACCCAAAGGCGTGGAGGAGTGCAGAGAGACAGCACCGAAGGAGAGGGCGAGCTACACTTCCCATCCCCATAAAGGATGGTGTTCCTGGAAGAGAGGATGATTGCGATGGAGACCACCCTGGCAATAATGTCAAGGGCAATGGAACGCCTAGCACCTTTGGCAGAGCCAGGGAAAGGAAGGGAACCTCGGACCGGCTCAATGTGGGACTTGAGCATGGGAAGTAGCCAGAGCTTCGCAGACCTCCCAGCACCGAAGGGGAGGGGAACGCGAAGAGAGCCCGGGGCCCGATCCAAGACCCTAGCAAGCTTGGAACGGATGGAGGAGAGCGACGACGAGGAGGAAAGGCCTCCAGGAACCCCAGGTACCTTCCAGCCAGAACCCCTGGTGCCCCTGGCGAATGCCGGGCGTGGCACAGGGCAACGGGAGGCAACAGCGGGGCCTCCGGGGCCTCGAGGAGGCTTACGATGGGCGAAACATTGGGGGTTGCCGCCCCAGGGACCCCAGCAGAGACGAGAGGAACTGAGAATAGAGCACGGAGGAGAATCTTCTGAGCTAGATTTTTTCCTCACTACGGCAAGAGGCTACATGGAGGATAACGGCCACACTTTCCGGATGGAGTCCAGCAGGGTTCTATGAGTCTATGATTCTATGAGCAGGGTCCGGGCCATCGGGGCGGTCCTGAGAAGGGGAGCGGACGGCTGGTATGCCCAACTGCATGCCAGACACAACCCATGTCTGGGATTGGTAAGGCGCTTCTTAGCGGCGCTGGAGGATCGCTTCTGAGACTCGCTCAAGCAAATCCAGGCGAGGGAGAGACTGAAAACCATCTACCAGGAGCAGAGGTCAGTCTCCCAGTACGCCGAGGAGTTCCAGTGCCTGGCCAAGAGGATTGCAGAATGGTCGGAGGTCACCAAGCTAGAGATCTTCAAAGAGGGGCTACGGCGCGAGATCCTCACTTGGGCAGCGCATCGGGACGACCCAGGGATGCTACGAGGCTGGATCCAGTTGGCGGGCCATGTCGAGACCACATTGGCCCAAGTAAAGAGGCATCGAGGGGGTCAGCAGCAACATCTGAGGCCGAAGGAGGAGGGCAGGAAGCCAGAGCAACCCCCGACCAGGAGACAGGCCAAGGAGAAGGGAAGCAGTGGAGGAACAAGGAAGGAGTGCTTCGTGTGCGGACGTGTGGGATACAGAGGAAAGGAGGAGGGGGCAATCAGCCCAAACAGCAGGCAGCAGCAGGGAAGCATGCTGAAGAAGAGCAAGCAGCAAGGGGCCCTTCGGAGGGATTGGTGAGTGACTGAGTGTGGGCTTGGCTCCTGTGGTCAAAGTCTAACTGTTGTGTGACTGTTGTGTTGAAAGAGAGCCAGGTACTTAAGTTGATTGACAGCAGGCATTGTCCCCTGTTAATTGAGTTTCTGGGAAAGCTTTATTTGCCAGTGTGAGTTTCTGCCAGAGCCTGATCCCAGAAGGGCAGTTGGTTCTCGCAGAAGCAGAGGCAGCAGGAGGACATTTTTGCTCCCTGGCTTCAGGTAGGATTTGGCTAAGATTTGGCTAAGATTTTAAACTGAGTGTGGGCTTGGCTCCTGTGGTCAAAGTCTAACTGTTGTGTGACTGTTGTGTTGAAAGAGAGCCAGGTGTCATGGAATCCAGTTACAGGGCTTTGGTAATTCAGCCCTGCAACTGGGAGTCATAACATAAACAATGGCAGAAGAAGCACCTGGCAGTAGAAGATAGAATACGCCTGGGAACTGGGGACCGAAAGTGTAAACATTTATAATTGGTTTAGTGTGTGAAAATGGTAGTAATATGATATTGGAGGTGGGACTTGATGATGATATTTACGTGTGGTGTTACGTAGCATCAAAAGTTATAAAAATAGTTGTATGTAAACATTAAGTCATTCTTGACTTTTCCAAAGTCATGTATTCTTCAATAAAGATTGTGTTTGAGAGCAGCTATCTTTGATCTGCGTTCAGACTGATCCTTTGAAGTGAGCAGGACAATTAAGTCAAGAATCCAGTTCTCACCCTCCTGCAAATTTGCAGTGAAGTGATAATGAGCAGGGAAGGAGATCAAAGCCATGACGGAGCAAAGGGGCCTTCGCTGGGAGCTCGGCCGTTGGCAGAAGAGACATTGCAAGCCATAGCTTCCTCGACGGGGTACCCCAAGCCGGACGGCGTGACTCAGAGAATTCCCAGAGGGGGAAGAGGCGTTCCGGCGGCGGCAGAAACCAGTTGGGGATCTGGAGGAAGCATGCCGGAGACCGTGGCCCTGCGGCTATCCATCCTGGAAACTCATTTATCCAGGCTGTCGGATACCGTGGGGAGAATAGTGCCAATATTGGAAGAGAATCTCCAAAAAGAGCACATCCGATATGGCGCCGAGAGAGAGCCAAGCAAAGGAGATGATTGGAGCCAGAGGGGACAGAGGGCTTCAACGCAGAGTCCCGCGGTGGCAAGGGACGAGGGAGACGAGGAATATTGGCAAGAGCTTGAGTTCCGGGACAGAATGGCGCGCGAAGTGGAGCGCCAGCAAACCCTGGGAATTCTGAGGCCGCCAACCCCAACAGAGCTCCCAACCCCCCCGAATGGGAGTCGGAGTAGAAAGACCACTGGGGCCAGGGATCGGGTCCAGTGGATTAGCAGACGAAGGCGGAGAGCAGCAGGAGATCCAGGAAGAGGAGGAGGATGTGCCGTACGACGAGGAAAGGCGAGATGCGGGAGCTACAGCGAGGCCAATATGCGGATGGGGTGAAGGGCCGACAGCGGCGGCAGGATTTCGGGAGCCGTGCAGAATGACCACCGGAGTGGGGCGCGGCGTGTTCCAAGGGGCCATCCAAGGAAACCCGATGCAACCCTTCCCCATGCCTCCCAGACAGCATCAACGGGCCGCTGAATGGATGCAAAGAAGGGAAGATCTCAAGCTAGAATTCGGAGGGGAATCAGATGAACTGAACTTTTTTCTAATTAGCATCAGAGGATACATGGAAGACAACGCACACACATTCCCCTCCGAAGCAAGCAGGGTCCGAGCCATCGGCAACACACTAAAGTGAGGAGCGGCCAGCTGGTACGTGCAACTACATGCCAGACGCGACCCATGCCTGAGGTCAGTGCCCCGCTTCCTCGCCGCACTGGAAAACCGGTTCAGAGACCGGCTAGAGCAATTGAGGGCTCGAGACCAGCTGAAAGGAATAAAACAGAGGGACAAAACGGTGCCCGAGTACGCAGAGGAATTCCTCCACCTCGCGGAGAAGGTACCAGAGTGGTCTGAAGTGACCAAAGTGGAATGATTTAAAGAGGGACTACGCCCCGAGATTTTCAGCTGGGCAGCGCACAGAGATGACCCCGAAACGCTTCAGGGATGGATTCAACTAGCGGGGCGCGTGGAATCCACCCTGGCCCAAGTAAAGCGCTTCAGGAACAGCGGCGGACAGCAAAGACCGGTGGCGAGAGGTCGAGGAGAGACGAAGAAGCAGGAAAGACCCGGAGGGAGGCCGGGGATTCCCTCCAGAGGAGATGACAACAAACCTAAATCGGGATGCTTTGTATGTGGGAAGACGGGCCATCGAGCAGCAGAATGCTGGGCCCGGAAGGGGGAGCCGCCAAAACCCTCAAAGCCCAAGCCAGCAACCGGGAGGCGTGCGGAGGAGGAGGTGCAAGCCCCAGAACCCTCAGAAAAATTGGTGAGTCGGGACAAACGCATGATAGTAGTGCCAATCTGCCTCTCGGGGCTAGAGAATCGGGCCACCTGCAAGGCATTTGTGGATTGTGGTTGTTCCAGAAATATTATAACTCCGGAATTAGCAGGAGCGTTGAAATGCCAGCAGATGGCGCTTGACTCCCCAATTGCGTTTTCTCAGCTAGACGGATCAGTTGCAACTGGGGAAGTATCTACAAAGGAAATACGGGAGGTCCCATGTAAGATAGGCAAATGGGAAGGAAGAATATCCTTTGTGATAGCCCCTATTGCCACATATCACGTAATATTAGGGATACCATGGCTCGAACAGGCAAATCCTGAAGTAGATTGGAGAGGAAAGAGCCTAGCATTTAAAGAACAGCAGACGCAATGGGAGATAAGCCAGATTGCAGAAGAGGAGGACGAGGGAGATGAAGAAGGTGAAATAGACCCACAGCTATTGCCACCTGAATACAGAGACTTTGTGGATGTGTTCAATCAGAAAGAGGCAAGTAAATTACCCCCCAAAAGGAATATAGAAGTAGAAATTGAAATAACCCCGGGAGCAAGCTTACCAAAACCAAAAGTGTATCCCATGTCTGTGCAGGAAAAGGAGGAATTGAGGAAATACATTGATAAAAACCTGGCGCGAGGCTTCATTAAGCCATCCAATTCTCCTCTCGGGGCCCCAGTGTTATTCAGGAGAAAGAAAGACAACTCCCTAAGGTTGTGCATTGATTATCGAAATTTAAATGCTATTACTAAGGACAATAAATACCCTATGCCCTTAGTAAAGGATTTGATTACCGTATTGAAGAAAGGGAGCATATTTACTAAACTTGATTTAATTGAAGCGTATCATAAATTAAAAATAAAACCGGAGGATACTTGGAAAACTGCATTTTCCTGCGCATTCGGCCATTTTGAATATAAAATTTTGCCCTTCGGTTTAAAAAACGGAGGCGGCTGCTTTATGCAGCTTATAAATGAAATACTGCACCCATTGTTATACAGAGGGGTATTCATATTTCTTGATGATATCTTGATTGTGACTGAAGATAAGGAAAAGCACGTGAAATTGGTCCGGGAAGTTTTGCAGAGACTAAGAGAAGCGAAGCTGTACGCAAAACTGTCCAAATGTGAATTTAATAAAACTCAAATTGACTTTCTGGGGTATCGGATATCTCCAGAAGGGTTAGCTATGGATCCAGCTAAAGTATCAGATGTAAAAGAATGGGGAGTGCCTCAAACAAGGAGGCAATTGCAATCGTTTCTGGGGTTTGCAAATTTTTACAGATCCTTCATAAAAGGCTTCGCGCAAATAACTGCACCCCTTACTGAACTTTTAAAAACAAAAGGGAAAGGAGAGACAGCAAAAGTAAAAGCTCCTGGCGCCAAACTAAGTTGGACGCCAGAATGCCAAAAGGCATTTGAAACCCTAAAAGAATGCTTCACAGAGGGACCCATTCTAAAACACCCCGATATCAGGAGCCCGTTCATAATCCATTGCGATGCATCAGACTGTGCGTATGGGGCAGTACTATTGCAAAAGGATCAAAATGGGAACTTAAAACCCTGTGGATATTTGTCCCGGAAGTTCAGCGAAACTGAAAAATGTTGGCCGATATGGGAAAAAGAGGCACTAGCCATATTAAAAGCCTTAGAATGCTGGCGGCACTTTCTCGAAGGAAGCGGAATCCCATTTGAAATTTGGTCTGACCATAAGAACCTCCAGTATTTAAAGTCTCCTCGAAAATTGTTCCCCAAACAGATTAGATGGGCACAATACTTCAGCAGGTTCGATTTCCAATTAAAGTTTTTTCAAGGGAAGCAGAATGTCTTGGCAGATGCCCTTTCACGCATGCCTCAACACGAAGGAATAACCGCAGCAAAAGAGGGAACAATATTCTCTGATAAACAATGGGGCTTAGCTGTCAGGACAAGAGCACAAACCCAAAAAGAGAACACTGCTATGGTTGAACTCGGCGGGGAAGATAATTGGGGAAACGAACTGAAACAGTCTTATGAAGGAGACCAGTGGATCGCATCCAATGCAGAACAGGGGGAGCAAAAGGGGGGATTTTGGTTTGTGAACAAGAAACTGTATATCCCAGCAACATTAAGGATCAAGATTTTGCATCGTTTTCACAATAACCAGAGCGCTGGTCATACAAGAATTACAAAAACAACAAAAGCAATAGCAAAACATTGCTGGTGGCCAGGGATGAGGAAGGACATAAAGAACCATGTGGTTCAATGTGATGATTGTGCCAGAAATAAATCAAGAGGAGGGAAACCAATGGGATTATTACAAACAGTAGCAGAGCCTACCAGACCCTGGGAATGTGTAGCTATGGACTTTGTGGGGGAACTACCAGTTAGCAAAGGACATCGTTATATTTGGACAGTATTAGACCTGTTTTCTAAACAGGCCCACTTCATAGCACTGCCGAAACTACCATCAGCCGAGAAATTAGCTGAATTATACATAAACCACATTTACAAACTGCATGGATGTCCCAGTAGAGTGGTCAGTGACAGAGGAGTACAATTCACAGCGAAATTTTGGGAAAAATTCTTGGAGATGCTAGGAGCAGAAAGGAGTTTAAGTTCTGCTTTTCACCCTATGACAAATGGGGCGGTAGAACGCACCCAGCAGACACTTGGGCAGTTCCTTCGAATGTACTCTAACATGAGACAAAATGACTGGTCTCGGTGGTTGGCTTTTGCAGAACTAGCTTTTAATTCGACTATACACTCAGCAACAAACAAAACCCCCTTTGAAGTAGTTTACGGGTATGAAATACAGCCTCTGCCCCAGCTGCCAAGATGGGCAGAGAATGAGGGAACAGAAGGGGGGAAATGGAAAACACAAATGATGGAATGCTGGAGTCAAGTGACTGCATCCTTAAAGGAAGCACATAAAAAGTATAAAGTGTTCGCAGATAGGAAGAGGGTGGAAGGTGATAAATTGGAGAAAGGAGATTTAGTGTGGTTGAGTACCCAAAACATCAAACTGGGGCTACCTTCGAAAAAATTGGGCCCTAAATATATTGGACCATTTAGAATACAGGGTGTTATCAACGAAGTGACTTTCCAGTTGGCATTGCCAAAAAGTTTAGGGAAAATACACCCTGTTTTCCATCGTAGCTTACTGAAAAAATATATGGGTACTTTGGACAAAATGGACACAGAGAATTATTGCTTTATTTCAGATTTGTGATGAAGAAAGAACCGAAGAGGAGGGCGAAGAAAAGGAGGGCACCATGTCATGGAATCCAGTTACAGGGCTTTGGTAATTCAGCCCTGCAACTGGGAGTCATAACATAAACAATGGCAGAAGAAGCACCTGGCAGTAGAAGATAGAATACGCCTGGGAACTGGGGACCGAAAGTGTAAACATTTATAATTGGTTTAGTGTGTGAAAATGGTAGTAATATGATATTGGAGGTGGGACTTGATGATGATATTTACGTGTGGTGTTACGTAGCATCAAAAGTTATAAAAATAGTTGTATGTAAACATTAAGTCATTCTTGACTTTTCCAAAGTCATGTATTCTTCAATAAAGATTGTGTTTGAGAGCAGCTATCTTTGATCTGCGTTCAGACTGATCCTTTGAAGTGAGCAGGACAGCCAGGTACTTAAGTTGATTGACAGCAGGCATTGTCCCCTGTTAATTGAGTTTCTGGGAAAGCTTTATTTGCCAGTGTGAGTTTCTGCCCGAGCCTGATCCCAGAAGGGCAGTTGGTTCTCGCAGAAGCAGAGGCAGCAGGAGGACATTTTTGCTCCCTGGCTTCAGGTAGGATTTGGCTAAGATTTGGCTAAGATTTTAAACTGAGTGTGGGCTTGGCTCCTGTGGTCAAAGTCTAACTGTTGTGTGACTGTTGTGTTGAAAGAGAGCCAGGTACTTAAGTTGATTGACAGCAGGCATTGTCCCCTGTTAATTGAGTTTCTGGGAAAGCTTTATTTGCCAGTGTGAGTTTCTGCCAGAGCCTGATCCCAGAAGGGCAGTTGGTTCTCGCAGAAGCAGAGGCAGCAGGAGGACATTTTTGCTCCCTGGCTTCAGGTAGGATTTGGCTAAGATTTGGCTAAGATTTTAAACTGAGTGTGGGCTTGGCTCCTGTGGTCAAAGTCTAACTGTTGTGTGACTGTTGTGTTGAAAGAGAGCCAGGTACTTAAGTTGATTGACAGCAGGCATTGTCCCCTGTTAATTGAGTATCTGGGAAAGCTTTATTTGCCAGTGTGAGTTTCTGCCAGAGCCTGATCCCAGAAGGGCAGTTGGTTCTCGCAGAAGCAGAGGCAGCAGGAGGACATTTTTGCTCCCTGGCTTCAGGTAGGATTTGGCTAAGATTTGGCTAAGATTTTAAACTGAGTGTGGGCTTGGCTCCTGTGGTCAAAGTCTAACTGTTGTGTGACTGTTGTGTTGAAAGAGAGCCAGGTACTTAAGTTGATTGACAGCAGGCATTGTCTCCTGTTAATTGAGTTTCTGGGAAAGCTTTATTTGCCAGTGTGGGTTTCTGCCAGAGCCTGATCCCAGAAGGGCAGTTGGTTCTCGCAGAAGCAGAGGCAGCAGGAGGACATTTTTGCTCCCTGGCTTCAGGTAGGATTTGGCTAAGATTTGGCTAAGATTTTAAACTGAGTGTGGGCTTGGCTCCTGTGGTCAAAGTCTAACTGTTGTGTGACTGTTGTGTTGAAAGAGAGCCAGGTACTTAAGTTGATTGACAGCAGGCATTGTCCCCTGTTAATTGAGTTTCTGGGAAAGCTTTATTTGCCAGTGTGAGTTTCTGCCAGAGCCTGATCCCAGAAGGGCAGTTGGTTCTCGCAGAAGCAGAGGCAGCAGGAGGACATTTTTGCTCCCTGGCTTCAGGTAGGATTTGGCTAAGATTTGGCTAAGATTTTAAACTGAGTGTGGGCTTGGCTCCTGTGGTCAAAGTCTAACTGTTGTGTGACTGTTGTGTTGAAAGAGAGCCAGGTACTTAAGTTGATTGACAGCAGGCATTGTCCCCTGTTAATTGAGTTTCTGGGAAAGCTTTATTTGCCAGTGTGAGTTTCTGCCAGAGCCTGATCCCAGAAGGGCAGTTGGTTCTCGCAGAAGCAGAGGCAGCAGGAGGACATTTTTGCTCCCTGGCTTCAGGTAGGATTTGGCTAAGATTTGGCTAAGATTTTAAACTGAGTGTGGGCATGGCTCCTGTGGTCAAAGTCTAACTGTTGTGTGACTGTTGTGTTGAAAGAGAGCCAGGTACTTAAGTTGATTGACAGCAGGCATTGTCCCCTGTTAATTGAGTTTCTGGGAAAGCTTTATTTGCCAGTGTGAGTTTCTGCCAGAGCCTGATCCCAGAAGGGCAGTTGGTTCTCGCAGAAGCAGAGGCAGCAGGAGGACATTTTTGCTCCCTGGCTTCAGGTAGGATTTGGCTAAGATTTGGCTAAGATTTTAAACTGAGTGTGGGCTTGGCTCCTGTGGTCAAAGTCTAACTGTTGTGTGACTGTTGTGTTGAAAGAGAGCCAGGTACTTAAGTTGATTGACAGCAGGCATTGTCTCCTGTTAATTGAGTTTCTGGGAAAGCTTTATTTGGCAGTGTGGGTTTCTGCCAGAGCCTGATCCCAGAAGGGCAGTTGGTTCTCGCAGAAGCAGAGGCAGCAGGAGGACATTTTTGCTCCCTGGCTTCAGGTAGGATTTGGCTAAGATTTGGCTAAGATTTTAAACTGAGTGTGGGCTTGGCTCCTGTGGTCAAAGTCTAACTGTTGTGTGACTGTTGTGTTGAAAGAGAGCCAGGTACTTAAGTTGATTGACAGCAGGCATTGTCCCCTGTTAATTGAGTTTCTGGGAAAGCTTTATTTGCCAGTGTGAGTTTCTGCCAGAGCCTGATCCCAGAAGGGCAGTTGGTTCTCGCAGAAGCAGAGGCAGCAGGAGGACATTTTTGCTCCCTGGCTTCAGGTAGGATTTGGCTAAGATTTGGCTAAGATTTTAAACTGAGTGTGGGCTTGGCTCCTGTGGTCAAAGTCTAACTGTTGTGTGACTGTTGTGTTGAAAGAGAGCCAGGTACTTAAGTTGATTGACAGCAGGCATTGTCCCCTGTTAATTGAGTTTCTGGGAAAGCTTTATTTGCCAGTGTCGCGCGCGCCTGACGGCGCGTACAAAAAAGGCACCTTTACTAACTATCCTTTGCAGTACATACAGGAAACAAAGCAACATAAACAAATACACAAAGAGGTGGTTTGTTGCAGTTTGCACATAAAGTGCGTGCATATTACTTAACTGTACAAAGATCCCACTTGGCCACCACGCTCACCAAGAGATGCAACAAAAGCAAAACATTCCCATCACATGCACCAGCTGTGGCATGTTCCGCTTTTTCACACAAAAACTAGACAACTACATCTGCTCCAAATGCAAACAGATGACTCTGATGGAGCAGAGGATCCAACAGCTCGAGCACCGTATTAAGACCCTTAAGGACATTCAGGCACTCGAGCTCTTCTTGGACACTGCACAACACGCTGCTGTAGATCAGCAGCCTGCATCACACCAACACCACCAAGACCATGATCAGGAACCTTATGGGGAGATCAACTCAAAGGTAGACAACCCTCAGGCTTGGAAGGAGGTCACCCATAGAAGGAGACGCAGGACCAGGCAGCCTCCGCAGAACTCCTCTGCTCAGCTGCATTTACACAACAGATTTGAAATTCTTACATCATTAACATACAATCAGGAAACACATCTTGTGGAGGACCACAGTTTCTTAGATACCACTCAGTGGACCACCCTGGATCAATGCGCAGGGGATAGCCCTGACGGGGACAGTGCATCACCACAGTCACACTTATGTAATCATGCAAATGCTCCATCCCCAATCATAGACCAGGAGCAACAGGAACATCCTTGGGAGAGTAATGGGCTCTCGGATGTATCTCAATGGATTGTCATTGATGAATGCACTGGGGATGTTGAGGAGGAGGACAACACTTTACACCTACATGATTCACTTCAACAGGAACACTCTTCAGGGGACATACACACTGTCTTGCACAAAAGGGACCCTGTCAATCCTCAAAGGAAACAGGTCTTGGTAGTAGGTGACTCCCTCCTTAGAGGAACGGAAGCCATCATTTCCAGACCGGATGGGATGGCTCGAGAAACATGCTGCCTCCCGGGGGCAAAAATACACCATATCACTCAGAGGCTCAGCAGGCTCCTAAAGCCCCATCACCCTCCCCACCTTATGTTGATTCATGTAGGTACCAATGACACCGCTAGGCATACTTTTCAAAAGATCACAAATGATTTTCGAGCTCTGGGAACAAAGCTAAAACTGTATAATGTACATGTGATCTTTTCATCCCTCCTCCCTGTTGTAGGACACGGCTCTACAAGGGCCGGAAAAATAGTACAGGTCAATAACTGGCTCAGAAAATGGTGTCAAGAGGAGCATTTTGACTTCCTTGACCATGGTCTACTCTTCCAAGAGGATGGACTACTGGCAAGCAATGGGGTGCATCTCACACAAGTAGGAAAACATCTTTTTGCACACAGACTCACAAACCTCATCAGGCGCACTTTAAACTAGATCCACTGGGGGAGGGGAACAACAGCCTGGCGAACACTATATTACCCACGACCACAGGGAACCGCCGAAAGGCTAAACGGAGGGCTGCACAAACACAGCAAGGACCAAGTACAGAGAGCACAATAATCCCAAATAAACAGTTCGAGGGGAGGTCACAGGGGCTTACATGTCTTTACACTAATGCTCAGAGCATGGGAAATAAGCAAGACGAACTCCAACTCCTAGCACAGCACCACACATACGATGTCATAGGCATCACTGAAACCTGGTGGGATGACTCCCATCACTGGAATTTAACCATTGAGGGCTATAACCTCTTTCACAGAAATAGAACAAAGGGGAGAGGAGGGGGAGTAGCTTTATATGTCAAAAACAGTTACGTTGCAGAAGAAATGCAAGACTGTAATCCGGGAAACCAGCTTGAAAGCATCTGGATAAGAATCAAGGGAACCGGGACTCAAAAAGATCTTGTCGTGGGTGTCTACTACAGACCTCCGAGTCAGGATGAAGGACTTGATGAAGCCTTCTGTCAACAGCTGACCAAACAGGCACAAAGAAGAGATATAGTAGTCATGGGCGATTTCAATTATCCCGATATCTGCTGGAAAACAAACTCAGCCAAGAGTACAAAGTCCAACAAATTCCTCACTTGCCTTGCAGATAATTTTATGGTCCAGAAGGTAGAAGAGGCAACAAGGGGATCAGCAACTCTTGATCTAATCTTAACAAATGTGGAAGACCTGATCAATACAGTTGAAGTGGTTGGATCCTTAGGGGCAAGTGACCATGTGCTCCTGAAGTTTGCAATACAAAGGAATGCTGAAACTAAGACAAGTCAAACACGCATTCTGGACTTTAAGAGAGCTGACTTCCAAAAAATGAAGGAATTACTGAGTGGCATTCCATGGACGCCGATATTAAAAAACAAGGGAGTTAAGGATGGATGGGAGTTTTTCAAAAGTGAAATACTCAAGGCGCAAATGCAAACAGTGCCAACAAAGAAGAAAAATAAGACAAGTGCAAAGAAGCCAGAATGGATGTCCAAAGAACTTCTAACTGAGCTAAAGCTCAAAAGTGACATGCACAAGAAGTGGAAAAGGGGAGAAATCACCAAAGAAGAATTCAAACGTATAGCCAACACCTGTAGGGAAAAGGTTCGCAAGGCTAAAGCGCAAAATGAGCTCAGGCTTGCCAGGGACATAAAAAACAACAAAAAAGGCTTTTTTGCTTACGTTGGTAGAAAAAGGAAGAAAAAGGAGGCGATAGGGCCATTGCAAGGAGAAGATGGGGTGATGGCGACAGGGGACAGGGAAAAGGCAGAACTACTTAATGCCTTCTTTGCCTCGGTCTTCTCAGAAAAAGAAAGCCATCTTCAACCTCAGCAACACGGAATGGACGAAGGATTGGGGGAAATCCAACCCCAAATAGGGAAACAAGTTGTCCAGGAACACTTGGCCTCTCTAAACGAATTCAAGTCCCCAGGGCCAGATCAGCTACACCCAAGAGTACTGAAGGAACTAGCGGAAGTTATTTCAGAACCACTGGCAATTATCTTCGAGAGTTCTTGGAGAACGGGAGAAGTCCCAGCAGATTGGAGGAGGGCGAATGTGGTCCCTATCTTCAAGAAGGGAAAAAAGAACGACCCAAACAATTACCGTCCGGTCAGCCTCACATCAATACCAGGCAAAATTCTGGAAAAGATCATTAAGGAAGTGGTCTGCGAACACTTAGAAACAAATGCGGTCATTGCTAATAGTCAACACGGATTTACCAAAAACAAGTCATGCCAGACAAATCTGATCTCTTTTTTCGATAGAGTTACGAGTTGGGTCGATACAGGGAATGCTGTGGATGTAGCGTACCTGGATTTCAGTAAGGCCTTCGACAAAGTCCCCCACGACCTTCTGGCAAACAAACTAGTAAAATGTGGGCTAGACAAAACTACGGTTAGGTGGATCTGTAATTGGCTAAGCGAACAAACCCAAAGGGTGCTCACCAATGCGTCGTCTTCATCATGGAAAGAAGTGACAAGTGGAGTGCTGC
Organism: Anolis carolinensis; assembly: GCF_035594765.1. NCBI lineage: Eukaryota > Metazoa > Chordata > Lepidosauria > Squamata > Anolidae > Anolis > Anolis carolinensis. The sequence goes on along the minus strand of NC_085845.1, from coordinate 167,517 downwards.
AGGGCTCCGTCCTGGGCCCGGTTCTGTTCAACATCTTTATTAACAACTTAGACGAAGGGTTAGAAGGCACGATCATCAAGTTTGCAGACGACACAAAACTGGGAGGGAGAGCCAACACTCCAGAAGACAGGAGCAGAATTCAAAACGATCTTGACAGACTAGAGAGATGGGCCAAAACTAACAAAATGAAGTTCAACAGGGACAAATGCAAGATACTTCACTTCGGCAGAAAAAATGGAAATCAAAGATACAGAATGGGGGACGCCTGGCTTGACAGCAGTGTGTGCGAAAAAGACCTTGGAGTCCTCGTGGACAACAAGTTAAACATGAGCCAACAATGTGATGCGGATGCTAAAAAAGCCAACGGGATTCTGGCCTGCAGCAAGAGGGGAATAGCGTCTAGATCCAGGGAAGTTATGCTCCCCCTCTATTCTGCCTTGGTCAGACCACACCTGGAATACTGTGTCCAATTTTGGGCACCACAGTTGAAGGGAGATGTTGAAAGCTGGAAAGCGTCCAGAGGAGGGCGACTAAAATGATTAAGTGTCTGGAGAACAAGCCCTATGAGGAGCGGCTTAAAGAGCTGGGCATGTTTAGCCTGCAGAAGAGAAGGCTGAGAGGAGACATGATAGCCATGTACAAATATGTGAGGGGAAGTCATAGGTAGGAGGGAGCAAGCTTGTTTTCTGCTGCCCTGCAGACTAGGACACGGAACAATGGCTTCAAACTACAGGAAAGGAGATTCCACCTGAACATCAGGAAGAACTTCCTCACTGTGAGGGCTGTTCGACAGTGGAACTCTCTCCCCGGGGCCGTGGTGGAGGCTCCTTCCTTGGAGGCTTTTAAGCAGAGGCTGGATGGCCATCTGTCGGGGGTGCTTTGAATGCAATTTCCTGCTTCTTAGCAGGGGGTTGGACTAGATGGCCCATGTGGTCTCTTCCAACTCTACTATTCTATGATTCTATGATTCTATGATTCTATGGTGAGTGACAACACGAAAATGTTAGTTGTGAGGATCAGACTGGAAGGCATCGGGAAATGGGCCACCTGCAAAGCATTCATAGACTGTGGGTGCTCCAGGAACATTATTTCACCAGGGCTAGCCAATGGATTAGGGTGGGAAATATCCCAACTAGAAACCCCAATAGCCTTCTCTCAGCTGGACGGCTCAATAGCCTCAGGCTCTATAGCCAAACATGGCCTCGAGAACGTAAGGTGCAGAATAGGACTGTGGGAAGGGGAGGTATCATTTGTAGTATCCCAAGTGGCAACATACAATGTAATTTTGGGGATGCCGTGGCTCGAGTAGGCTAACCCACAAATTAACTGGAAGACAAGGAGCGTATACTTCCAAGGAGTAAGGCCAGAAGACCAGGGAAGTAAAATAGAGATAGGGAGCCGAGGGGAGGACGAAGATGATAGAATAGCAAAGTTGGCAAGCGCATTGCCTGCGGAATACCGAGACTATGTTGATATATTTGATGAGAAGGAGGCAGATAAGTTCCCACCAAAGAGGAGGGTGGAAGTTGAAATTCAATTAGTACAGGGGGCAGAGCTTCCTAAGGCGAAGATTTACCCCATGTCGGCCCAGGAGAAGGAGGAGTTTAAAAAATACATTGATAAAAACTTAGAAAGGGGTTTCATAGAGAGATCAAATTCCCCTTTGGGAGCACCTGTGCTATTTCGGCGGGAAAAGGATAATTCCCTGAGACTGTGCATTGACTATAGGGGGCTGAACGCTATCAGCACAGTAAATAAGTACCCCCTGCCTCTAGTGAAAGACCTGATTGCACAGCTGTCAGAAGGGAAAATATTTACAAAACTGGATCTTGCAGAAGCTTATCATAAAATTTGCATAAAACTGGAGGACAGGTGGAATACTGCGTTTTCATGCGCTTATGGACTATATAATTATTGGGTCCTCCCATTTGGTCTAAGTGGGGGGGAGGGGCTTTCATGCAACTAATCAATGAAGTGCTTCATTCGTTATGTACAGGGGCATTTATGTGTTCCTTGATGATATCCTTATTTTGAATAAAACAAAGGCCCAACATGTGGAATTGGTCAGGGAGGTGCTCCAGAGGTTGAGGGAAGCAAAGCTGTATGCAAAACTGTCTAAATGTGATTTTAATAAGAACCAAATAGACTTTTTGGGATACAGAATTAACACTCAAGGGATAGCAATGGACCCAGCTAAAGTGGAGGACGTAAAGGGGTGGGAAGCACCCAAGCCTAGAAAGCAGTTGCAATCGTTCCTGGGGTTGCAAACTTTTACAGGACTTTTATCAAAGACTTTGCACAACTAACACTGCCCTTAACGGACCTATTGAAAACCAAAGGGAGAGGGGAGACGGCTAAGGTTAAATCCCCAGGGGCCAAACTGAATTGGACGGTGGAGTGCCAGCAAGCGTTTGAGACATTGAAAAGGAAGTTCACCGAGGAACCCATTCTGCAGCATCCGAACACTTCCAAAACTTTTGTGGTGCATTGTGATGCATCAAATTGTGCTTATGGAGCGGTTTTGTTGCAGAAGGACGAGGAGGGGAATCTTAGACCGTGTAGTTATTTGTCCAAAAAGTTCAGCGAAGCGGAGAAATGTTGGCCAATTTGGGAAGCTAACCAATTTGGTTAGCTATATTGAAAGCATTAGAGAATTGGAGGCATTTTCTGGAGGGCAGTGAAATCCCTTTTGAGGTGTGGACAGATCATAAGAATTTACAATATATAAGGTCCCCCTGAAAGCTTTCAGCCAAACAGAGAAGATGGGCACAGTATTTCAGCCGTTTCAACTTCAGGCTGAAATTCTTCCAGGGAAAGCGTAATGTATTGGCCGACACCCTGTCCCGGATGCCTCAGCACGGTGTACACACACAAGAGTCCGAAGGGAGCATCTTCTCAGACAAGCAATGGGGCCTAGCAGCATTGACCCGAGCGCAGACAAAGAAGGGGGGAAATCTTATAGCAGTCACCACCGTAGGAAAGGTGTGGGAGGAGGAGTTGAAACAAGCGTACGAGGGAGATGGCTGGCTGCAATCTCATAAAGAGCGAGGGGAAGTGAATGAGGGATTGGGGTTTGTAAATAAAAAGCTGTACATTCCGGAAAAGCTGCGGCCAGAAATACTAAAAAGGTGTCATGATAGCAAGGGGGCAGGACATCTGGGACCAACCAAAATGGTGAAGCTTTTGACGAGGCAGTGTTGGTGGCCGGGGATGAGGAAGGATGTAAAATCGTATATTAATCAATGTGAAATATGCGCCGAATGTAAAACACCCCAGGGGAAACCACAGGGTCTTCTGCAAAGCGTGGTAGAACCCACAAGGCCCTGGGAATGCGTATCTATGGATTTTGTGGGCGAATTGCCTCCCAGCAAAGGTTACAGGTATATTTGGACAGTCCTGGACCTGTTCTCTAAACAGGCCCATTTCGTGGCCCTACAAAAGCTCCCGTCCGCTGAAAGATTGGCGGAAATGTATGTCCGGCATATTTATAGGTTGCATGGGTACCCTGAGAAGGTGATTAGTGACCGAGGGGTCCAGTTCACGGCAAGGTTTTGGGAGAAATTCCTAAAACTGTTAGGGGCGGAAAGGAACCTGAGTTCTGCATTCCACCCGATGACAAATGGGGGAGTCGAACGCACGCAGCAGACCTTAAGTCAGTTCCTGCGAACATACTCCAATTACAGACAAGACGATTGGTCAGAACTCCTTCCGTTTGCAGAGGTAGCCTTTAATGGAGCGGTGCACTCCGCAACGGGCCGCTCACCTTTCCAGGTAGTATACGGACAGGAGGTAGCACCCTTCCCCAAGCTGCCAGAATGGAGGGAAGAAGGAGGGACAGATGGAGAGGAGTGGTCAGAAAACATCAGGGCAGGATGGAGAGATGTGATAGCGGCGCTTAAAGAGACACAAAGGAAATACAAACTGTTCGCAGACCGAAAACGCAGGGAAAGGGAAAAGCTAGCAGAAGGAGACTTGGTTTGGCTAAGTACGAAGAATCTCAAGTTAGGGTTTCCCTCAAGAAAGTTAGCGCCACGCTACGTAGGCCCATTCAGGATTTCAAAGGTAATCAACGAGGTCACCTATCAATTGAAATTATCGAAAGATTTAGGGAAAGTGCACCCAGAGTTTCACTGTAGCCTATTGAAGAAATATAAAGGGACTTTGGATGAAGGGGAACAATAGTTTGTTGGACATTTTCTCCACAGGAAGAAGAGGAGGAGGAAATCATGTCAGGACCATAATTTCTGGGCCTGTACTCTGGCACCAGAAATCAAGGACGCTGACACCAAAGACTGATAAGGCACCTGCGGCTCTCGGCCCTGAAGGGAAACGGCTGGCCTGCAAGCGGGAAGAATTGCGCGGGGTTTTTTCTGGGCGGGAATCGTTACTTTGAATGTGGGGGGAGTGTATATAAGGGAATCTTTCTAGGCCGACCAGCAATCTTGGCTTTATGTGTGTCCAAGTATCCTTCAGTAAAGTTTTCATTGACAACAGAGCGAGTCTCTTGTGTTCATTCGGAAGTGGCTGGAGTGAGCTGACATTAGGGGCTGTAGTCCTGTTGGTTAGTCCCAATTAGAGCCGCCCTCCCTCTGCATTCAGTTGTGAATGGTGAGTCAAGACATAAACCTCATTGATTCAATGCTAATAGGTTAGTTAAAACTAACAATAGGATTTAGGTCATTGAACGAGGAGTCAACACATCATCATCATCACCACCACACTGTTATGGTGAAAGGCAAAACATAGAACTAGTGAACATCGTTCCTGACCTTCTTCCCAATCTGGCAATAAGTGCAGCCATCAGACTAAGCACTTCAAACTTATCATAGAATCATAGAATCATAGAATAGTAGAGTTGGAAGAGACCTCAAGGGCCATCTAGTCCAACCCCCCGCTAAGAAGCAGGAAATCGCATTCAAAGCACCCCCGACAGATGGCCATCCAGCCTCTGCTTAAAAGCCTCCAAAGAAGGAGCCTCCACCACGGCCCGGGGGAGAGAGTTCCACTGCCGAACAGCCCTCACAGTGAGGAAGTTCTTCCTGATGTTCAGGTGGAATCTCCTTTCCTGTAGTTTGAAGCCATTGTTCCGTGTCCTAGTCTGCAGGGCAGCAGAAAATAAGCTTGCTCCCTCCTCCCTATGACTTCCCCTCACATATTTGTACATGGCTATCATGTCTCCTCTCAGCCTTCTCTTCTGCAGGCTAAACATGCCCAGCTCTTTAAGCCTCTCCTCATAGGGCTTGTTCTCCAGACCCTTAATCATTTTAGTTGCCCTCCTCTGGACGCTTTCCAGCTTGTCAGCATCTCCCTTCATCTGCGGTACCCAAAACTGGACACAGTATTCCAGGTGTGGTCTGACCAAGGCAGAATAGAGGGGGAGCATGACTTCCCTGGATCTAGACGTTATTCCCCTATTGATGCAGGCCAAAATCCCATTGGCTTTTTTAGCTGCCGCATCACATTGTAGGCTCATGTTTAACTTGTTGTCCACGAGGACTCCAAGATCTTTTTCGCACTTGTTGCAGTGATCCCTCCAGGGTGCAACTACACTGTGGAATGAATGCGGTTTGGCCGCACTTCAACTGCCATGCTCGGGGTTATGGAATCCCAGGAATTGTAGTTCTACCAGGTCTATGGCCTTCTCTGCCAAAGAGGGCTGGTGCCTCACCAAACTACAACTCCCAGGATTCCATAGCATTGAACCATAAACCGTCAAAGTGTGGTCAAACTGCATTAATCATTCAGTGTGGATGTACCCATAGAGACTGGATCATGGCTTCTATTTTGGAAACTTTTTTGCAAAGGGCTGAAACCAGTCAGGAAATCCCCAAGGGATTTATCGGAGGAGAAGAAATGCACTTACATCTTGAGAACAATACGGCCGAGCAGCAGCACATGAGGATGCAGAGCAGTGCAAGGGCATATCTCATTATGGGGGAATCCTCCTCTTCCTCTTCCTCCTCTTCCTCTTCTTTTCCTTCTTCCTCAGCTAGCGTTACTAAGGACAAGCAGAAAGCAAGACCTTCGTGAGAGATCAGTAGCAACCATCCCATCATCGTTAAGGCAGAGTGCGTTTCATACTCAGGTGCAAACTCGGTGGTTGAGGACACAACAGGTGGTTGAGAGGCAAGTGTTAGGATGTGTCTGTATCAGCTACAACAAGCTGCTTTGTCCACCCCATGTCAATTTGGTTGGAAAAGGGAGGAGAGCTCTGGCTTCTGTAAGAGCCATCTGGACTGGGGAGAAACCTGGGAAATGTAGCATGTTCTGTGGGAATGGAATGTAGCCTTAGAAAAAATAGTGGGAGGGGTCATAGGTCAGCTTGATGATATACTGCCAATTTGGCAGGAACTAGTCAGAACTTGCTTTCTATACCCTATGGTAAGAAGGAAAATCAAACAGTTCCCAAGGAGCGGCCTTTGTGAACGTGCTTTTATTCTGAGATCTTCCAGGGCCTGACAGGCAAGGGTGCGTCCGCACGGCAGAAGGAATTCTTGCAAGGGATCAGATGGCAGGGATGGGATGAGAAAACCAAGAGGGATCCCAAGAAATGTGGCAAGGAGGGCAGTGGCAGGCTTTGCGCCTTCGCCCTGACCTTTTTGGTCCTCTGCCAACTTTTCTTCTCATTGATTGCACTGCACTATATGTGTGTGTCCCAGTCATCTGTCCATTTACAGGGAACCCATGAATTCTCTAGGGTTTTCTTAGGCAAGGATGCCTCAGAGATGGTTTTGCCCACTCCCACCTATGAAATAGTGCCTACAGCACCTTGGCGACTTCCCAATCAAGCCTTAGTCAGGGCTGAGCTTGCTTAGCTCCAAGATTGGGTGCTTTCTAGAGTAATTAAAAACTGTGTCAGAATGTGTTCTCAAAGGCTTTCATGGGTGGAATCACAAGGTTGTTGTGAGTTCAGCAAAAGACAAGAGGGATCTCTCACCTCTGCAGGATTCTACCATAGACCACACAGCTGTGGACATGTCTACAGAAGGACCACCCAACGCAAACACAAATCAAGGAACATGAAAGGTACTGCAGACTCACTCAACCAGAGAAGTCAGCCACAGCAGAGCACTTGATGGACCAACCTGGACACAGAAAACTATTTGAGGACACAGAAATGCTGGACCACTCTCACGACTACCACGTCAGGTGACACAGAGAAGTGTGATGTCTCAGAGACCCTCGAGTCATGACCCGCAGCCATTATAGATCAGACTGAAGAGGATATGGGGTTTGTTCCAACTCAGCAGGATTCTGTTCCCTTCCAGATGTTCCCTGTTGACAGTTTGGGCCCAAAGCTAATTACAAAAGCCCTTGAAACAGAGCCTGGTTCCCCGGAAAGTGTTCCTTTTGATAGGAGATCGTTTCTCAAAACATTCCGTTCTGAGAAGGAGAATCGGAGACGAAGCGCGAGATTAGCGGATAGAGAAGATGCTAATTAAACCGATTCCCTTGGGAGTTTCCAGGGAGGGTTGCATCTGGCAAAGTTGTTGTCTTCAGTCTGTTTCCCTTGGGAAAATGTGATCAGGCACCTGGTTTGGGGGAAGATTTGAAGTCCCATAAAAGTTCTGGGCATAGGCTAGCCATCGCGGTGTCAATGTGTCAGTTGGGAAGTTAACATCAACTCTAGTTCCTGCGGCGCGCTACTCTTGAGTAGACTGGGCGTTGCGTCTCGTCTCCCTGTCAAGTCTGGACTGCAATTCAGTTCCACCACGACCAACTTTGCCTTGCCTTGCTTCCTTGCCTTGCCTTGTTATCCCTGCCTTGGACTTTGAACCTGGAACTCTTTTGAAAGACCTTGCTTTACTCCTCACTCAAACTGCTTGGAAGTTTGAGTGTGTTTCAGTTATTGGATTTAAAACTTTGAACTCTAATACTGGACACTTAACTTTATATAACTGGACTATATTTGACCTTTCCTAAAAAGGACTATTGCTGGACTATATACTCTGCTTATTCTTGTTTGATTCTTTTATTGCTTTAATAAAAAATATTAGATTGTTTATTGGCATTCGTATTGGTTTCCAGTGCTCACACAGCCTAGAGGCGTCACAAGAAGCCACTGAAATCCACAAGAACCAGGTGGACAAGTTCAACAGAAAGGAGAAAACCATGAAAATGAACAGAATCTGGCTAACAGTATTAAAAATTTCTCAAATCAGGAGAGTAAATAAAGAACTCAGAAAACAGGAATTCCAGACAGGAAACAATCAGGGCCGGCTAATATCTCCCAACCAAGGATTCCCCCAGGCAGGAAGCAACTAAACCTTGAAGCTGAAAGGGCATTCAGTGCTAATCCAGCTGGCCAATGACAACAATCACACTTGCCTCAAGCAGACCAGAGGCAAGACCAGACAAAGATCCACCCAGAGGAAAGGTGTTCTTACCATACATCAAGGGAACCACTGACCGCATAGGCAAATTGATAAAGAAGCACAACCTACAAACTATCTACAGACCCACAAAGAAAATCCAACAAATGCTACGGTCAGCGAAGGACAAGAGGGATCCTCTCTCTTCTGCAGGAGTCTACCGGATACCATGCAGCTGTGGACAAGTCTACATAGGGACCCCCAAATGCAGCGCCCAAACAAGAGTCAAAGAACATGAAAGATACTGCAGACTAATTCAACCAGAGAAATCAGCCATAGCAGAGCACGTGATGAACCAGCCTGGACACAGGATATTATTTGAGAACACAAAAATGCTGGACCATTCCAACAACTATCATGTCAGACTACACAGAGAAGCCATTGAAATCCACAAGCATGTGGACAACTTCAACAGAAAGGAAGAAACCATGAAAATGAACAAAATCTGGCTACCAGTATTACAAAACTCCAAAATCAAAACAGTTGATGGGAACCAACACTTTGAGGGCTTGACTGAACAAAGGATGCCCCCAGGCAAGAGACAAAACATTTCCAATGCTAATTAGGGTGATTAACTGAAACATGAATGCTGGCTCCCAGTGACAAAGGACTTTTGCCACACCCTGGACTCTACACAGATATATATTCTTTCCTTTCCTTACTTAGTTTATCCATACCTCACAACCTCTGAGGATGCCTGCCATAGATGTGGGCGAAACGTCAGGAGAGAATACTTCTGGAACATGGCCACACAGCCCGAAAGACATACAACAACCCTGTGATCCCGGCCATGAAAGCCTTCGACAACATATTTAGATGTTTGTTATTTTTCCTTTCTTATTTTTCCTTAGAAACCAATCTAGAGTAGACTAGACAGCTCCCAAGCCTTTCTATCTACAGTGGAGTTCTTTTTACCTGAATAAATACTTTTTGAACTTTTACTGAGATTCTGCAGTCCATTGCAATCCTAAATAGACAAAGGCTTCTCTTTACTTGCCCCGTGTAAGTAAGTGTTGCATTTGAAAGCTTTTGCTTTTGCTACTCTGCTGCATTTTGGTGGAATCTCCACCAGAGAGGGTTGAATTGAATCTAAGTGCTCACAGATTACCACAACACTGTGGTTTCCAGAAGAAAAGGTTGAAAGGAGACATGATAGCCAGCCAGGTATAAATATACGAAAAGATGTCATAAGGAGGAGGGAGCAGGATTGTCTTCTGCTGCCCTGAGGACTGGGACTTCGGGCCATGGATTCAATTTTTTTTTTATTTTGTGCCAAAAGCATTGCATAATAAATACATTTAAAAGTGATGAAATAAAGGAAAACACAAGCAACTAAATAGTTTTAGACCAAAAGCGGGCAACGGCTACCGCATTGTCCGTAGCTTTAAACAACTCCTCCTCCGTGCATGAGGCAGGACATTGTGGGCAAGCATACATATGCGGAGTTGTGTGTTCTGCTCTGCAGTCACACAAGGTGGAGGATTCCTCCAGGTAGTGCCACCTTGCCAGGTTCCCTTTTGATCTGCCCACTCCGCTTCTGAGTCTGTTCAGGGACTTCCACGTGACCCATTCTTGGTTTGCCCCGGAGGAAGGAAGACCCTCGTGGGGGGCCATCCAGTTGGGATTGCCAGGTTTAGCTGCCCAGAGGGACACCCTTGCTGTTGCTGGAGGAACATCAAGAGGAGGGAGTGGTGGTTCTCATGAAGCCCTTCCTTGATTTCAGTCTGGTGGGAGGAGGCTGATAATCATGCAGTGGGTGGCTTTCACAATGTTCAACCTTATTTCTCTCACCGTTAGCAGCAACTTCCCGTCGCACGTCGGGGGGGGGGGGGGCATTGCCAGCTAGCTTATAGAGTTTATCAACAGGTGTAGGTTTAAGGCATCCTGTGATGATTCTGCATGTTTCATTCAGTGCTATGTCCACCTGTTTTGCATGGGCAGACTTGTGCCAGACAGGACAGGCATACTCTGCAGTTGAGAAAGACAAGGCCAGGGCTGATGTTCTTACTACTTGTGGGTCTGCACCCCATGCGCTGCCAGTCAGTTTCCACAGGATGTTGTTGCGTGCAGCTACTTTGTGCTTGGTGTTCATGCAGTGTTTCCTATATGTTAGTGTTCGATCTAAGGTGACACCAAGGTATTTAGGATGGAAACAGTGTTCGAGCTCTTGGCTTTCCCAAGTAACTTTCAGTTTCCTGTTGGCTTCACGGTTACGTAGGTGGAAAGCACACACTTGTGTCTTGGAAGGGTTCGGGTTCAGGTGGTTCTCTTTGTAGTAGCTGGAGAGGTCTTTCAAGGCATTGGTGAGTTGGCTTTCAACTATTTGAAAATCTTTCGCTTGTGGTGTTAGGCCAAAGTCATCAGCATATATAAAGCTCTTTGTGAGTGGTGGTTGTGGCTGATCGTTCGTGAAGATGTTAAGCAAGGTTGGTGCAAGAACGCTGCCTATGGGGCAAACCATTCTTTTGCCTCCTCCGGTTTTCCAGGAGGATCTGGACAGTTTTTGTAAAGTCAAAGTCCCGGGTGATATCATAGACTTTATGCAGCATTTTTCTATGTTGCACCGTGTCATAGGCTGCCGTAAGGTCCACAAAAGCTGTTCCCGTGATACAGCCTTTCTCATAGCCTTCCTCGATATGCTCAGTCAGATGAAGAATTTGACCTGTACAGTTTTCCCTGGTTTGAAACCTGCTTGTTGTGCAATAAGTTTAGGTTCGATGATAGATCCTAATTGATTTAATAGCATCCTTTCATATCTATATATATAAGTGAGTGATGGCATCAGAGCGACCCACAAAACAACAAAACTACAGACCCCCCCAACCTTGAAATTTGACAACACAACCCATCATCCAAGCCTCTAGGTTGATACAACAAAAAGAAAAGAAAAATAAAGTCCTAATTAGAGGGAGAGCAATAATTGTTTTTATCCAATTGCTGCCAGTTTAGAGGGCTAATCTCTGCCCACTTGGTCTCCTAGCAACAACTCAGCCAAGGGACAGCCAGGGTTCAGTTAGGGGACAGGCAGACTTAGGCCTCACTTAGGCTTCTTCCACAGATTATCTAATTTGCACTGGATTATATGGCAGTGTAGACTCAAGGCCCTTCCACACAGCTCTATAACCCATTTATAATCTTATATTATCTGCTTTGCACTGGATTATCTTGACTCCACACTGCCATATAATCCACTTCAGTGTGCATTTTATACAGCTGTGAAGAAGGGGCCTCATATAATCCAGTTCTAAGCTGATAATATAAGATTATCAATATACAGTAGAGTCTCACTTATCCAGCATAAACAGGCCGGCAGGATAAGTGAATATGTTGGATAATAAGAAGTGATTCAGGAAAAACCGATTAAACATCAAATTAGGTAATCGTTATACAAATTAAGCACCAAAACATCATATTATACAACAAATTTGACAGAAAGTGTAGTTCCATGCGCAGTAATGCTATGTAGTAATTACAGTAGAGTCTCACTTATCAAACACTCGCTTATCCAACATTCTGGATTATCCAATGCATTGTTGGAGTCAATGTTTTCAATATATCGTGATATTTTGGTGCTAAATTAATAAATACAGTAATTACTACATAGCATTACTGCGTATAGAACTACTTTTTCTGCCAAATTTGTTGTCTAACATGATGTTTTGGTGCTTCATTTGTAAATTCATAACCTAATTTGATGTTTAATAGGCTTTTCCTTAATGCCTCCTTATTATCCAACAATCTGCCGGCCCGTTTATGTTGGATAAGTGAGACTCGACTGTACTGTATTTACAAATTTACCACTAAAATATCACAATGAATTTAAAACACCGACTACAAAAACATTGATCACGAAAAGGCAGACTGCATTGGATAATCCAGAACATTGTATAAGTGAATGTTGGATAAGTGAGATTCTACTTTACTATGAAATAATTACTGGGATAGAATAATGCAGAACAATATAATCTCTAAAACCAGGACAGTAAATAAAGACCAACAGTCTGAAAGCAGGGAAATTGGAAATTCCACAAAGGAAACAATCAGGGCCAGCTAACACCTCCCAAGAAAGGATTCTTCCAGAAAGGAAGCTGAGAAGGGAGTGAAGCACTGTGTATTACCAAAGTAATTATTATTACTATCATTATTATTATTATTATTATTATTATTATTATTATTATTAATATTATTAATATTATTGTGTTGTGGTCAACCGTAAAAAATGAATACAATCTGGCTCCAAGTATTCAAAAACACTAAAATCAGAATATATAAAAATTAATGTGGTATAATGAAACAACAATACAATCTCTAAAATCAGAACACTAAATAAAGAACAACACTCTGAAAACAGGGGGATTCCACACAGGAAACAATCAGGGCCAGCTAACACCTCCCAACAAAGTATTCCCATCATCAAAGTCTGGCAAATGCTCTGTTTTCTCAGGGCCACAGACAGTAGAAGCACATAAAATATCGCAAAGAACACCACTCTGAAAACAAGGGAATTCCAGACAGGAAACAATTAGGGCCAGCTAACACCTCCCAACAAAAAATTCATTCAGGGAGGAAACAGTCATGCTGTAAAGCTGCAAGGCCATTGCATCCTAATCATTTTTCCTAATTGCAGCATTCATACTTGCCTCCAACAGACAAATAAAAACAATCAGAAATATTGTATATTCACAACCTTTAGGAAATAATATCCCCTGATGGCGCAACGTGTTAAAGCGCTGAGCTGCTGAACTTCTGGACTGAAAGGCTGCAGGTTTGAATTGGGGGAGCGGAGAGAGCCCCCACTGTTAGCCCCAGCTTCTGCCAACCCAGAAGTTCAAAAACATGCAAATGTGAGTGCATCAATAGGTACTGCTCCGGCGGGAAGGTAACGCCGCTCCATGCAGTCATCCCACATGACCTTGGAGGAGTCTACGGACAACGCCGGCTCTTCAGCTTAGAAATGGAGATGAGCACCAACCGCCAGAGTCAGACACGACTGGACTTAATGTCTGGGGAAAACCTTTACCCATGACCTTAACTACCACCAATTCCTCAATACTTTATATCCCATACCACCATACTTTGCCACAGCAACGCGTGGCTGGGAAAAGCTAGTACTTTATATAGATGACATAAGAAAGAGATTGGTTGGTAGCTCCTGGCATTGGAGGCATCCTTACCGGGTTTTAAAATGGCAATGATGTGATAGGAAAAAGTGCAAGTATTGCATTGTTGTCATTATGTAATGACAAGAATTTTTTTTAAAAGGATGCAATAAATAATATGTTAACTGCAGCAAGGTTATTGATAGCATTTAGGCCTAAATGAAGAATAGCTACCAGGCCTAAATGCTATCAATAACCTTGCTGCAGTTAACATATTATTTATTGCATCCTTTTTTTAAAAATTCTTGTCATTATATAATGACAACAATGCAATAGGCTGTAGATAGTTTTTGGCCTGCTGCTATAGTCCCATCACTGTATGGATTCTCTTGAAATAGTCTGAGATATTCTTGTAGCTGATTTAGTGATTCTTCATTTAGGCCTGGTAGGTAGCTTGTGCGACAGCTTCTAGGGATTGAGAGCCTCGAGGATCTTTTCACAGCTTCTACAAACAGGTCATAATTTTCTATAGAAGGTTCCATATCAGAAATAGCAGCTTCCAAGGTCTCTGTAAACTTTGTCCAGTTAGCTTTATTGAAGTTATATCTTCTGCAGAATGGGACACTTTTTGGTCTTACAGCTGCATGTGCTACGTAGCATATTGGTCTGTGTTGAGTATTGGGTATCGGGTTTAATACCCTTTGGGTACATTGGTGGATTACGCTTTCATTTACAAAAATCAGATCAGGGTTATAACCACGCTTCCATCGGCCACTATTAAATGATGGTGGTAATTTACTGTCATGAAGGAGGCTCATTCTACTATTGTCGGCCCACGTTAGAACTGCTTCACCATTTCTATCATCTTCGTCATAGCCCCAGACACAGCTATGGCTATTGAAATCTCCCACAATAAAATGGGCTTCATCATTGTGACAATTGGTTGGGGGCGTAAAATAGAAATCAGTCCCAGGTGGTTTGTAGAGTGAAGATACACTGCAACCATCCAGTTCCACAGATAGGATTTCAATGTTGTTCACTTCTGTGAGAGAGGTTGCAGAGATTGCTACACCAGATCGTTCAAAAATGGCACTGCCATATTGCCTGTGAGGTCGTTCCACTGCCAGTTGCATTCCGAGAATTTTTGGTCTTCTCATTGTGATGTCTCTGTGTGTTTCCTGTATCCATAAAATGTCACACGAAATGTCCTCAGACATTTTGGCTAGTAGCTCTTCCTTAGCAAGTGACAAACCTTCTGTATTAATAGACATAATTGTTAGCAATGGTCTTGATAAAGAGCTTTGGTATTCATCCATTTGTGGAGAGATAAGACACATTTAAAATGTTAAAAGTTTAAAAGCAATGCTTTTGGGTTGGAAAGATTAGCCGTTTACAAGAAACGTTGCCTGGGGGACGCTTGACTGGATGCGCTCAGTCTTCGAGGAGGCTCTTTCTATGTCTATGAACATCTATGGATTCAAATGTCAGGAAAGGAGATCCCACCTGGACATTGATTGGGAAGAACTTCCTGACCGTAAGAAGAGCTGTGGAACTTTCTGCCTTGGAATCCATTGGAAGCTCCTTCCTCGGAGGCTTTTAAACAGAGGCTGGATGGCCATCTGTTTAAGCCTCATTATAATTCTATTCTGAATGTTATTAGGTTCCTTTCATCGGGGTATTTTAATTTAATGATTTTATCTTATATTGCTGCTATAGTCCCCCCCCCCCACCTTTGAAGTTGACTGAATGGCATTGGTGGTTGTTTGATATTATTACTGTTGTATAAACCTTTGTTTTAACTTCTTTAACTTTTATCATCTTCTTGTGTTTTAAACTGTGTATATTGTTAATGTATTTGCGCTGTTACTTTTGTAACATTGTGAGCCTCCCCGAGTCCCCACGGGGAGATGGTGACGGGGTATAAATAAATTATTCCTATTATTATTATTATTATTATTATTATTATTATTATTATTATTATCTGTCAGGGATGCTTGGATTGTGATTATCCTGCATGACAGAATGAGGTTGGACTAGATGGCTCAGGTGTCATCTTCCAACTCTATTATTCTATGATTCTATGATTCCAGGTTGGATGACCATGTTGAAGCAGCATGAATAAAGTATTTTTTATTATTTACTATTATTATTATTATTTACTCCTTTTTTGTCTCACTTTCGTCTGTCGCTGGCATCACCAAAGAATCTTATGAAGATGTCAGCCACAGCTGCAGGCAAAACGTCAGGAGAAAA
This sequence comes from Anolis carolinensis, assembly GCF_035594765.1. Lineage (NCBI taxonomy): Eukaryota > Metazoa > Chordata > Lepidosauria > Squamata > Anolidae > Anolis > Anolis carolinensis. The sequence goes on along the minus strand of NC_085845.1, from coordinate 151,793 downwards.
TGCTGCTAGAACACAGCCATGCAGCCTGGAAACCACACAACATCCCAGTGATTCCAGTCGTGAAAGCCTTCAACAATATGGTATAATTTGCTTTGAATGTCCCAGATTTTGAATGGATGTCCGAACTAATTGACCAAGATATGAGACCACCAAGAAAGACCCAAACATACGCAACGTCGTGTGGCCCCAATCTTCTATTTCATCACCGCACCTGATGAAGTGGACTAAAGGTGCATCTACAGTGTTAATATAAATGTAGACCTTGCAGAACTACAACTCCCAGGATTCTGCAGGGTAGATTCATTCCCAGTGCATGACAGCTTAAACGAGCAACCCTTTCCCCTCAGTTGCCCTCAAATGTGCTGCAAGACCCCTTTACTCGCTTACCTTGTTCACCTGCCGGAGGTGTTTTAGTCGCGTCTTTAGCCTTGCCTTTTTTTGCACCTGGTTTTACACTAGCTTTTCTGGGCGCTTTCCCTTTTTTCCCTGTAACAGAGGAGAAACATTGAATATGCATTGGTACACATCTCTGTGGACAGCGTGGCCGGAGGAGAAAAGTACAATTTGCTTTGAAAGTCTCTGATTTGCAATGGATGTCCAAACCAATTGGCGAAGATATGACACCCCCAAGAAAGACCCAAACATGCGCAACATAGTGTGGCTGCACCTGATGAGGTGGACTAAAGGTGCATCTACACTGCAAGATATATGCAGACCTTGCAGAACTACAACTCCAAGGATTCTGCAGGGTGGATTCAATCCTGGTCCATGACAACTTATATTAGCACCCTCTTTCTCTCAACTGCTCTCAAATGTGCTGCAAGATCCCTTCACTCACGTATGCATCGTCACCTTGCTTACCTGTTGGAGTCTTCTGTTTTGCACCTGGTTTTACACTATCTTTTCTGGCCTCTTTCCCTTTTGTGTCTGTAACAGAGGAGAAACATGGAATTGGCATTGGCGCACATCTCTGGATTGCGTAGGCTTCCTCGGCAATAACAGCTTTGACTGCCCATCGCACTATATTTTCAGGATCGAGGCTGGACACGAGCCTGATGAAGGTGTATTGGGAAAATATAATACTTGTATTGGAAACTATATATTGAATGTAGTCATATTAGAAATAGGAATAGGAAAAATGTAATCACAAGCAGATTGTGTGCATATAGCCCCAAAATACACTGCCTAGCTAATAACCATCTCCCCATAAGCAGAGACCAAAGTTCACCCTAAGTGCCAAAAACATATGTAGCCCCCTATCTATCTAGGGACAACCTGGCTACAGTGATCCAGGCTACAGTCATCTCGAGACTGGATTACTGTAATGCCCTTTACATTGGCCTTCCTGTGTCGGTGATCCGGAAGCTCAAATTGGTGCAAAATGCAGCTGCCCGGCTCCTTGCGGGAGTCCCGATGAGATGCCACATAACACCAATCTTACGGCAGCTGCACTGGTTACCAATTGAGCACCGGATCACTTTCAAAGTGATGGTGCTTACCTTCAAGGCCTTACATGGTCTAGGGCCGATGTACCTGAGGGACCGCCTCACTCCCTACAAACCCCAGAGATCCCTCCGTTCTGAGGACCAAGACCTACTGGAAGTCCCCAGTTTTAAGACTTTTCATCTAACAGCAACTAGACGCAGAGCCTTTTCAGCAGTGGCACCGTCTCTCTGGAACACCTTGCCACCTGAAGTCCGTGCCTTGCGGGACTTGTTGGCCTTCCGCAGGGCATGTAAGACACACCTGTTTCGGCAGGCCTTTGAGTTCTGTTAGATGTTTTAAAAGGTGCTTTTAGGATGTTTTTAAGATGTTTTTTTTAAAGATGTTTTTAAAATGTTTTTTAAATTGTTGATTTTAGCCGGTTCTTGTAAGCCGCTCCGAGCCCTAGGGGAGTGGCGGCATATAAGTTTGAAAAATAAATAAATAAATAAATAAATATGTCAAGTGTCAACAAGAATTGCATGGAGAAGTAGGCGGAGCCAACTGCCGTTATTGTTGAAGAAGTGCAGAGTTTAAAAAAGGGATTCAGTCTGTGCTCTGATGAGGCATAGGGAAGATTGATCCTAGGTTGAGGGGATCAAGAGACTCAATTGTTCATTTTTGAATCGGTTTAAAATAAGTTTGGTGACTTATTTAATGTAGTCTGTGTCCTGGTAAGGAACAGAGAATCTGTGTCCGTATATCACAGGGTGACTGCGGTTTAAAAGTAGCAGAGGAAGAAGTTCTAACTACTTTAAGTAAAAGAAGTGACACTTTAGGGAGTCACTAAAGTAAATAAGAAGAAGAAAGAAAGAAATTAAAAGGTCTCCTCCCTGAGTCTTTGGTGGTTGCATCTTTCCAAATTGGTAGCAGTCGTTATTAGTTCTTTACAAATTTGAGGCAGCGGGTGGGATAAAAAGATTTTCCCCTGCCTGAAAGAGCCTTAGTCTTTAATAGTCCTTCGCAAATTGGTGGCAGCGGTGGGATAAAAAGATTCCTCCTGCCTGAAAGAACCTTACTCGTTCTTAGCCCTTTACAGCAAGGTTCTGGAGCAGGTGGTTGCTTTGCAGCTCCAGGGATTCCTGACAGAGACTGATTATCTGGATCCATCGCAGTCCAGTTTTAGGCCCGGTCATGGTTTGGAGATAGCTTTGGTCGCCTTGGTGGATGACCTCCGCAGAGAACTTGATAGGGGTGTGTGACCCTATTGGTTCTCTTGGACATTTCAGCGGCTTTCGATACCATCGACCATGGTATCCTTCTGGGGCGGTTCTCCGGAACGGGTATTGGGGGTGTTGTTTTGCATTGGCTCACTCCTTCCTGGAGGGCTGCTCCCAGTTGGTGAAGATGGGAGACTCCTGCTCGGACCCCTGGCCATTGACCTGTGGGGTCCCACAAGGTTCCATTGTGTCCCCCATGCTTTTTAATATCTACATGAAACCACTGGGTGAGGTCATCCGGAGTTTTGGAGTTGGGTGCTATCTCTATGCAGATGACACTCAACTCTACTACTCTTTTCCACCAAACTCCAAGGAAGCCCCTCAGATCCTTGATCGGTGCCTGGCCGCTGTGATGGACTGGATGAGGGTGAACAAGCTGAAGCTCAATCCTGACAAGACAGAGGTCCTCCAGGTCAGTCGCTCAGCCGATCGGGGCATAGGGTGGCAACCTGCACTCAACAGGGTCACACTCCCCCTTAAGACGCAGGTCCGCAGTTTGGGGGTCCTCCTGGACTCAGTGCTGACGCTTGAGGCTCAGGTGTTGGCGGCGGCTGGGAGGGCCTTCGCACAGTCAAAGCTTCTGCGCCAGCTGTGACCGTACCTCGTGAAGCCTGACTTGGCCATGGTGGTCCATGCCTTAGTTACCTCTAGGTTGGATTACTGTAATGCACTCTGTGTGGGGCTGCCTTTGAAGACAGTTCGGAAACTACACTTGGTACAAAGATCAGTGGCCAGATTAATAACGGAAGCAAGTTATAGAGAGCGGTCAACCCTCTTGTTTAAACAGCTCCACTGGCTACCAATAAATTTCCGGGCCCAATTCAAGGTGCAGGTTATCTCCTATAAAGCCTTAAAGAGTTCAGGACCTGCCTATCTCCGCGACTGCCTCCTCCCCTATGAACCCACGCGGACCCTAAGATCATCTGGGGAGGTGCTCCCCTCTCCCACCACTGTCTCAAATGCGGCTGGTGGGGACGAGGGAAAGGGCCTTCTCGGCAGTAGCTCTGGAACTCTCTCTCTAGGGATATTAGGTTGGCTCCCTCTTTGCCCATCTTTCGCTGGGATTTGAAAACATGGATGTCCCGATGCGCATTTGAATGAATAGGCCCTTCAGACTTGTCTTCATACTGTCATTGGCTATGTTTACAAAATGGTCTGGCACCTTATTACTGTTTCTTATCCCATATGTTATAGCACTTTAATGGAACCTTTCCCCGTATTCCTCCTTTTTTCACTCTGATTTTATCTATAGACCCTTGAGCTCTGCACTAGTCACCTTTTGCCGTGTGCAAAATTGATGCTCAGGCTTTTAAAGTAATTATCTTGTTAGGTCCTTGTTGTTTATTGTTGGAATGTTTGAAATTGCTGTTAAATTTTATACATGTTGTTCGGGCTTGTCCCTGTGTAAGCCGCCCTGAGTCCCATCAGGGAGATGGGGCGGGGTATAAGAATAAAGTTTATTATTTATTTATTATTTAAGGCCAGTAAATTCTAGTAAATAGGAAATTCTAGTAAATAGGAAATTCTAGTAAATAGGAAATTCAATCTGAAGCACCTTACCTGCCATTTTATTTCCTCGGCTTGAGTGCTGTCTTCGACTTGATGTTTCCTGTGAGACTCCAAGAACAAGAGTCTTCAAATAACATCTCAGAATGTATATGTGGTCAAGAAAGAGTCCCGGGGGTACTTCCCATACCAGAATGCTGTGTTCCACCTCTGTTTCATCAGATCTAGGGACCCCGAGGGGACTGCAGAGACCACAGTGATGTCGGGAGGAGGAGGAGGAGGAGGAGGAGGAGGAGGAGGAGGAGGAGGAGGAGGAGGAGGAGGCTGGGGCCCAAATGAGGGCTCAGCTGCAGCAGTGAGTCCCAGTGACACGGGGTGGATTGAGTGAAACTGAATGATTGGGGTCTGGCTGGGGCCTATTAAGGTCTGGCAAGGATGAAGGGACCATTCTAAAATTGAAACCTGGAAATGGCATTGTGGAAGAGGTGAAGAAATTCATTAGCTGTGGCATGAAAAGTGATAATGAGAAATTCAGAGGGCCACTGTTGAACTTCTGGCTGTAAACAACACCTGTTTACGTATTCAAAGACAATGTTTCCTTAAGAAACAACCTACCTGTTCTGGAATAGATGAGGCTCCAGCAGGTCTGAGCTGAATGACTGGGGTTATGTAAAGAACCAAGTAATGAATAACAAAAAGCTCTACATAAGGAGACACTTTTCCTTCTTGACTGTGTGTCAGATCTGCGAGGAACCCGCCCGCCCACCTCCTTCATCCTAACAGCCGGATCAATTTAACAGAGAGGGGTGGTGAGTACAAATGTTGAATGTATGGATTATGAGTGAATGCTGAGTATATGTGATGTTTCCCCTTTGTCTGTGCAACCAATGTACTATTATAAAACCCGTACTGGTGTCTGTGTGTCTGCTTCTTTCTCTGAAAGTGCCTGATGTACTCTGTCCCACTGAAAATGAATTAAAGAACTTGTTACGGTTAAAAAAGTATTCATGATAGCATCAGCCATCAACGCAGATGAAGGGAAAGCGGGATCTACTCTGGACCTTTGAAGGCGTGGACACTGGATCAGGCCAGATGTGTCCCAATCCATCATCGATGCCTCCAATGGACCCACCGGCCAACAAGCAGCTCCTTTGCAGAGGCCTTGCTGGCTCTATTGCATTTCTGGTGGTGTTCCACCAAGGTGCCCAGCCAAGTGGCCAGAGACGCAATGTCACCAGAAATGTCACTGCAAAGAGATGCTTCTCAGCAGCGATATGGTAGATCAGCCCAAGGGCCCCAGGATGCTCCCGGGCCGCAACACAGCCGCTCCAGAGCACTTCCGCCTGCAATAATCAGGAAAGTGTCGATACGGCCATAGCGCCATTGCATCTGCTTGCATGCAACTGGACTCACCGAGATGATACTCAAATGGAAGACTGAAAGGTCTTTCTGTGCCTGGGGATTTGGGATGAGTTAGCAGGCCTAGGGGGCATCCACACTGTAGAATGAATGCGGGTTGACACCACTTTACTTTGTCCCTGCGCTACAGAGTCCTGGGAGTTATGTTCAGATAGTGCTGTGATTTTACATTTCTGCTCGGTAAGACGAGAGTGGGAGTAGACTACCCATGGGGTCCCATGTGGAGAAAATCAGAGAGAGGGCAATTAAAGCGTTTTGAGAAATGTAAAATCCCAGCACTTTCAAAAGCACAGAGAGAAAACAGCTGTATTCTCAAACTGTCAAGGCCGGAACAGAGATATAGGGCCGGGCTTTAGAACAGCAGGTTAACCACCAGCTACAATACATTTTGTCAATTGAGGGGTTGACAGTTCAAAGTCCAGATCAGGGTGAGCTCCTGACCTTAGCCCAGCTTCTGCCAACCTAGAAGTTCAAAAGCAAAATGTGAGTAGATAAATAGGAACCACTTAAAAGACAGGGAGGTATTAAAACATGCATCAGGAAAAAAGGGAGAAATTTATGAACAAAGCTCTTTGGCAGGGAGATGGAGCGACAGCGCCCCTTGTGGCTGCAACCGAGCACAAGCCTCCAAAGAAACCGAGGATGGGAAAAAGCCGATATACACCTCTATCTATGTTCAATTGTCTGTCTTGCCTGCTTATAAATGACACTGAATGTTTGCCGCACATGTATGTTCTGTGATCTGCCCTGAGTCCCCGTCTGGGTCAGAAGGGCAGAATATAAATACTGCAAATAAATAAATAAAGGTGTCAAACTGATAAGACATTCCTTTCCTGGAGAAAACTGTTAGAAAAAACCCAAAGTCTTTGCTGTGTATTCATGTTAATTTCTTGTTATCTGGATTTACCCCCCCCCCCCCCCCGCCGATGAATATGTTTAGTGGAGTTGTTTTATAATGACATAAGGCTGTTCTTACTTACAGCCAGTCAACAGAACTGTTATGTACACATATACAAGGGTATATATTCTGTTCAATTTGTGGGAAAAGTGTACACAAGGAAGCTCTTTTCCATGGTTTTTTCTCCATTCTGCAGAATTGATTTCTTATCTTTGTGGCTTTTTTCAATCCAAACACTCACTGCAGCCTTTCTGTGCCTGTCTTTAGCTACAACCCTCCCCATTTCATAGCTTTGAGACACAGGGGTTTAAATGGTGTCAAGCTACATTCATTCTACAGCGGAGATGCAACCCAAGGTAACATCACGGGCAAAATTGCTTTGCGGATAATGTGTTGATGTGAACGGCCTACACCCCCCAACATAACAACAACAACAACAACAACAACAACATGGCTTCTCCCCCCTGGATCCCGTGCCCCCCTCCTCCTCCTGACCTCGGTTGCTTCCTGGTCTTCTCCCTCCTGTCAGCACCTCCAACTGCCTGCCTCTTTCATACAGAACATTCTAGAACTGCTTCCTCCCGCCTTCCATTGTCCCCTGTTGAAACCAGCAAGTGGAATGCGCAGAATAGGAGCCAACATTCCTTCGGGTTGGTTCTAGTCCTGCCGCTCTCTCTGTCCCAGGGCCGCCTCTTAGCCACAGAAAGACCTGGCAAGGTAGGCAGCTCATGCTGGACTGCATCCAAAGGGGCCTAGTGTCTAGGTCAAGGGAAGTCCTGGTGGCTCTCTCTTCTGCTTTTGTCAGGCCTCTTCACCTGAAATCACACTGTGTCCAATTCTGAGTGCCACCATTTAAACAAGATGTTGAGGCCAAGCTGGAAAGAGTCCAGAGGAAGAGGGCAACTAAAAGGATGTAAGTCTGGAGACCATGAATAATCCCGATATCTGCTGGAAAACAAACTCGGCCAAGAGTACAAAGTCCAACAAATTCTTCACTTGCCTTGCAGACAATTTTATGGTCCAGAAGGTAGAAGAGGCAACAAGGGGATCGGCTACTCTTGATCTAATCTTAACAAATGTGGAAGACCTGATCAATACAGTCGAAGTGGTTGGATCCTTAGGGGCAAGTGACCATGTGCTCCTGCAATTTGCCATACAAAGGAATGCTGAAACTAAGACAAGTCAAACACACATTCTGGACTTTAAGAGAACTGATTTTCAAAAAATGAAGGAAATACTGAGCGGCATTCCGTGGACACCAATATTAAAAAACAAGGGAGTTAAGGATGGATGGGAGTTTCTTAAAAGTGAAATACTCAAGGCGCAAATGCAAACAGTGCCAACAAAGAAGATTCAAAAGAGACATGCACAAGAAGTGGAAAAGGGGAGAAATCACCAAAGAAGAATTCAAACGTATAGCCCACTCCTGTAGGGAAAAGGTTCGCAAGGCTAAAGCGCAAAATGAGCTCAGGCTTACCAGGGACATAAAAAACAACAAAAAAGGCTTTTTTGCTTACGTTGATAGAAAAAGGAAGAAAAAGGAGGTGATAAGGCCACTGCAAGGAGAAAATGGGGTGATGGTGACAGGGGACAGGGAAAAGGCTGAACTACTGAATGCCTTCTTTGACTCGGTCTTCTCACAAAAAGAAAGCCATCTTCAACCTCAGCAACATGGAATGGACGAAGGATTGGGGGAAATCCAACCCCAAATAGGGAGACAAGTTGTCCAGGAACACCTGGCCTCTCTAAACGAATTCAGGTCCCCAGGGCCAGATCAGCTACATCCAAGAGTACTGAAGGAACTAGCGGAAGTTATTTCAGAACCACTGGCAATTATCTTCGAGAGTTCTTGGAGAACGGGAGAAGTCCCAGCAGATTGGAGGAGGGCGAATGTGGTCCCTATCTTCAAGAAGGGAAAAAAGAACGACCCAAACAATTACCGTCCGGTCAGCCTCACATCAATACCAGGCAAGATTCTGGAAAAGATCATTAAGGAAGTGGTCTGCGAACACTTAGAAACAAATGCAGTCATTGCTAATAGTCAACACGGAAACAAGTCATGCCAGACTAATCTGATCTCTTTTTTCGATAGAGTTACGAGTTGGGTCGATACAGGGAATGCTGTGGATGTAGCGTACCTGGATTTCAGTAAGGCCTTCGACAAAGTCCCCCACGACCTTCTGGCAAACAAACTAGTAAAATGTGGGCTAGACAAAACTACGGTTAGGTGGATGTGTAATTGGCTAAGCAAACGAACCCAAAGGGTGCTCACCAATGCGTCGTCTTCATCATGGAAAGAAGTGACAAGTGGAGTGCCACAAGCAGGGCTCCGTCCTGGGCCCAGTTCTGTTCAACATCTTTATTAACGACTTAGACGAAGGATTAGAAGGCACGATCATCAAGTTTGCAGATGACACCAAACTGGGAGGGATAGCTAACACTCCAGAAGACAGGAGCAAAATTCAAAACGATCTTGACAGACTAGAGAGATGGGCCGAAACTAACAAAATGAAGTTCAACAGGGACAAATGCAAGATACTTCACTTTGGCAGAAAAAATGGGGGACGATGCCTGGCTTGACAGCAGGACGTGTGAAAAAGACCTTGGAGTCCTCGTGGGGAACAAGTTAAACATGAGTCAACAATATGATGCAGCAGCTAAAAAAGCCAATGGGATTCTGGCCTGCATCAATAGGGGAATAGCGTCTAGATCCAGGGAAGTTATGCTCCCCCTTATTCTATTCTGCCTTGGTCAGGCCACACCTGGAATCACACTGTGTCCAATTTTGGGCACCACAGTTGAAGGGAGATGTTGACAAGCTGGAAAGCGTCCAGAGGAGGCTGACTAAAATGATCAAAGGTCTGGAGAACAAGCCCTATGAGGAGCGGCTTAAAGAGCTGGGCATGTTTAGCCTGCAGAAGAGAAGGCTGAGAGGAGACATGATAGCCATGTACAAATACGTGAAGGGAAGTCATAGGGAGGAGGGAGGGAGCTTGTTTTCTGCTGCCCTGCAGACTAGGACACAAGGGAACAAGGGCTTCAAACTACAGGAAAGGAGATTCCACCTGAACATCAGGAAGAACTTCCTCACTGTGAGAAGGGCTGTTCGGCAGTGGAACTCTCTCCCCCGGGCCGTGGTGGAGGCTCCTTCTTTTGAGGCTTTTAAGCAGAGGCTGGATGGCCATCTGTCGGGGGTGCTTTGAATGCGATTTCCTGCTTCTTGGCAGAATGGGGTTGGACTGGATGGCCCATGAGGTCTCTTCCAACTCTACTATTCTATGATTCTATGCAGATTAATTGCATGGAACTGGATTATATGAGTCCACACTGTCATGTAATCCAGTTCAGTGCAGTTAATCTGCACTCTGAAACTGCATTATATGACAGTGTAGTCCAGGCTTGGCAAACTTTGGCCCTCCGGGTGTTTTGGACTTCAACTGCCAGAATTCCTAACTGCCTCAGGACCTTTCGATTTCCCCCTCTGCTGCTTAAAAGGAAAAGGAAAGTGAAAAGGGAAGGGGCGTGAGACTGTTAGAAATGGAGGGAGTTGAAGCCCAAAACATCTGGCAAGAAGGCCCAGGAGTGGAGTGTTGCTCCTCGGCAGGGACCAGGAGGACTCAGTCCCGGGCAGTGAATTTCCATTTCCTCTCTGTCTCTGAACAAGTTGATTCCACTAAACTTTGGGCCCTGAAGGGCCTTTGAAGGCCTCTGGGACCCCAGCAACCTTTGTACGTTTTGCTAAAATGCCTCCCCCAACCCCCCATTGCTGTGAGACACAATTCTGTATTTGAGAGAGAAGGAGAATTGTGGGACCTTCAAAAAACCGAATGTGAAGTTGACTCATTTCTTTAAACAGCGGCCAACTGTCTTTCTTTTGTTCCTGGCGAGCAATACGGCAATCTGTTGCCAGAGACAGATACGGCAGCACAGCAGTTAAGGCCACCGGCTGCAGGAAAGGCCGCTGACCGGAGGTTCATCAGTTCAAAGCCACGAGTTGGGGTGAGCTGCCACTGTCAGCCCTAGCTTCAGTCAACCTAGCAGTTCAAAAACATGTAATGAAAGTAGATCAATAGGTACCACCTCGGCAGTGGGGTAGAAAGGGCGGCCTATGTGCTGGCAAAAGATCGGAGATGTCTACGGACAGCAAGGCTCCTTCGGTGTAGAAAATGGAACAAGATCGCCTCCCCATGGCCGGAAGTGGAGCATCGCCTCCAGACGCCGGAAATGGAAAGGCTTCTCTCATGTGTATTGTATGTCGTTGTTTACTGTGTAAAAGGCATTGAATGTTAGCCTTATAGATGTGTATCCTGAGTCCCTCCGGGGAGGTAAAGTGGAATATAAATAAAGTGCATTGTTATTATCTCTTTCTTCCACCTTTTATTTGTATGGGTGTCTAAATCTGTGAGGTTGCAAAATAGGACATCTTTCTCTCGGCCTCAGAAGGGAGGGGTGGGGGGCTCTTCCCGAAGCGGGCCTCGTCCCATCAACTGAGCGTTGCCTCCTGCTCAAAGAAGGGCCAGAGCCGTTGTCCATTGTCTGGGCCGCCTTCAGAGACCATCCAGTCCCAGGACCCCTTTAGATCCTAGGGCTTCAGGAGAACCACCTCTTGTCGGGCTTCTTCTTGCAAATAAGCCTCCGGTTCTCTCCGCAACGGATATTGATCCAACACTTTTGGGAGGTTCTGCATTTTGTCGGGAGAACGGCACAGGGATTTTTCATGGAGTCTTTGGGCTTGTTGGTAGCCCAATGGCTGAAAGGAAGCAAGAAGCAGAACAATCCCATCAGGTCCATGAAAAGTAGCCATTCCACACCTGCCAGGGGTCGGGGTGCACCCCCCCCCCCAGTAGAAATGGGAAATATTGTGGTTTCTTTTTAACCCAAGAGAATAACTCTTTGGCCTGCATCAAGACGAGCCTAGTGCCTGGACCCAGGGGAGGAAGTCCTGCTCCCGCTCTCTTCTATTCTGCCTTGCTCAGACCACACCCGGAATCCCACTGTGTCCCATCCTGGGCACTGCAATTGAAGGGAGATATGGATTCTAAGCTGGAATGTGTCCAGAGGAGGGCGAGTGACTCAAAGGATCCAGGGTCTGGAGAACAAGCGCTATGAGGAGCGGCTTAAAGAGCTGGGCATGTTTAACCCGCAGAAGAGAAGGCTGAGAGAGAGGAGATATGAGGAGGGCCACGGATCAAGATGTGAGGAAGGAGAAGTCCTAGGGAGGAGGGAGCAGGCTTCCTTTCTGCTGTCCTGGAGACTAGGACGCAATGGAGCAATGGCTTCAAACTACAGGAAAGGAAGGAGATCCCACCTGAACATGAGGAAGAACTTCCTCACTACACGAGAGAGGGAGCTGTTCAGCAGTGGAGCTCTCTCTCTCTCTCTCTCTCTCTCTCTCTCTCTTCCCCCCCCCCCCCCCCAATGTGGAGGGAGTGTGGTGGAGGCTCCTCTTTGGAGACTGAAGCAGAGGTTGGATGGCCATCTGTCGGGGGGGGGGGGGGGGCTTTGAAGGTGATTTTCCCCCCTTCTTGGCAGAACAGGGTTGAACTGGATGGTTGATGAGGTCTCTTCCTACTCTATGATTCTATGAATCTCTAGGTCCTCCAGCAGAAGTCCAGTAGACTTTTCTTCCTCCCTCACAAATAGGTTAATATCAGCCAGTACCATGTCCTCTTAAGACAATTTGTGGACAAGGGGTGCATCTACAATGCAGAACAAATGCAGTCTGGTGCCACCTTAACTGGAATGGTTCAATGCCATGGGAATTGTCGCTTGTCAAAGTAACAACACTCTGTCAGAAAAAAAAGCCTTCATTCTACAGTGTAGGTCACATTAATATCATGTGAAGATTTGATAAATGTGGATTTAATGTGTGTGGGTATGAATTATTTGTATGAAAGGTGTATTGATAGGGCTTATTTTGACTGAAGACACAATTCTAATATTAAGGCCTTCAGTGACTGACTGACTGCTGATAAGAACTGTGACAATGATTAACTGTTGAACTTTTGGGGGAAAGTAATGTGTTTACATTAATCAGAGACCAGGGCTCTTTTAAGTTAAGGAAATGTTTATGAGATTGCTTACATTGAGAAGGAAATAAACACAAGGCTTTCGTTTGCTAACACCAATCAAGAAGAGTCAACATCTGCCAGGAAACTGAGATGGAATTAATTAACATGTTCCAAGATGGAAGACGTCTATCATTCATTTACAGCTTTTTGGAACAATAATCTGAAATATTGCTATAGAAGAGACTTATTACAATCCAAAAATTGTGGCAGACAGCGAGCTGCTCACCCACCATGCTCTATGGAGATGGTGTATTTTGGGACTGACAGATGTGCAATGGAAAGCAGCATTCTGGCAACTTTGCCTCCTTTTCTCAAGGGAAGAGGAAGGAGTGCATTTGGAATCATGTTCTTTTTAGCGTTTTGAAGTTTAGGAGTTTTGGAACTGTGCATTGGCAGATTTGCAAGGAAGCAGTCTGGCCTAAGAGGTGTTCTGCATGGAGGAAGAATGGAGAAATGGTGATGTCTGTATGGACATGTGTGTGAATGCTGAGTAAAGATGTCACCCCCCCCCCTTTGTTTGTTTGTTAGCCATTGTAACTGTAGGTTGGTTGTCAATCCAATGTAGTTGCATAGAATCTATATGTCTGTATGTCTAAATGTGGTTCTGTAAAAGTTCTGATATATTTATTTATTTATTACTACATTTATATCCCGCCCTTCTCTCCCCCGAGGGGGGACTCAGGGTGGCTTACAACCAAATATACCCCCTCACACTGGAAACTGCAGTAAAAAGAACCTTTGTTTTAAAAGTATTCATGACACAGAGACTCATAGCAATGGGTTCAAACTCCAGGGAAAGATATTCCAGCAAAACATTGGGAAGAACTTCCTGAAGGTCAGGGATGTTTGGCAGTGAAACATGACGGAGTCTCCTTCCTTCTCCTGATGTTTCTAAGCATCCCAATGGCCGTCTGCCAGGAAGGCCTTGATTGTGTCCTCCTTCCTGGCAGAAGGGGGTTGGACTGGGTGGCCTCCAGGGGCCCCTTCCCTTTCTAGGGCTCTACAATCCCAAGCTGGGGGCCAGTCCATGCCAGTAATGCAGGAGCAGGAGGCTCTGGGACACAAGGCCCGGGGTGGGCTCCTTTTCTTAAGTTTGGGGCCGACGCCACTCACTTTTTCTCGGCATTGCTGCCGTCGGCCCATTTCCAGGTATCGAGCCAGTAGAGTCCGATCCAGTAGTCCTGGTGGGCGTTTTGGGCTTTGCTTTCTAGGAATTCCTGCAAGGACCACAGAAAGGATTTCTCTTGAGAAGGAGCCGAGGAGAGCGGGATTTCAAAAGTGTGAATCTCATCAAAAGGAGGTTTTGAGAATGGGCCAAAGAGGGGGGAGAGGGAGCGAAAAGGAGGGAAGGGATTAGGAAGTGGCAGGTTGCTGGGCCAAGTGTGTGACGGGTGAGGAAAGATCAGGGTGACGGGGGGGGGGGGGGCAGGAGAGGCGCCAGGATAGAGCTGGAGAGAGAAGTCAAGGGAAGGGAAAAGGTTTGGCTGTGTGTGTGGGTGTGCGTGCGTGCATGTTCACTCTACTTTCCTCTAGAAAACCTGTCATGCAGATCAGTCTAATGTGCCACTCCGCTCGACTATTGGGTCCTCTGATTCTATGGCAATGGTGCCATGATCATAAACATGAATAGTAAAGAGTTGCAAGGATGTGAGCCTAGCTAACCAGGACGCCAGACACGGTTACTGATGGCAAAGGTTATCTTCAGCAGGAACCCCCCCCCCCCCCCCCAAAGCTATCATCTCAACCAAGAAGAGCAACCTTTTGGAAGCCACAGACATCAGAAGAGCTGCAAGGCCAAGAACCAGTCACGAGGGTCCAGACAAAGATCCACCCAGAGGAAAAGTGTTCTTGCCAGACATCAAGGGAACCACTGAGTGCATGGGGAAGCTGAGGAAGAAATGCAACCTACAAACTTTCCACAGACCCACTAAGAAAATCCAAGAAATGCTATGTTTAACAAAGGACAAGAAGGTTCCTCTCAAAGTGTTGTCGAAGGCTTTCATGGCTGGGATCACAGGGTTGTTGTATGTCTTTCGGGCTGTGTGGCCATGTTCCAGAAATATTCAGGGTCAGGAGAGAATACTTCTGGAACATGGCCACACAGCCCGAAAGACATACAACAATCCTGGATCCGCTCAACTCTGCAGGAGTCTACCGTATACCATGCAGCTGTGGACAAGTCTACAGAGGGACCACCCAAGGCAGCAGCATTGCCCAGGCACGCATCAAGGAATCATAGAATCATAAAATCATAGAATCGTAGAGTTGGAAGAGACCTCATGGGCCATCCAGTCCAACCCTGTGCAAGAAGCAGAAAAATCTCATTAAAAGCACCCCTGACAGATGGCCATCCAGCCTCTGCTTCAAAGCCTCCAAAAAAGGAGCCTCCACCATACTCCCCTGGGTCAGAGTTCCTCTGCCAAACAGCTCTCACAGTGAGGAAGTTCTTCCTAATGTTCAGGTGGAATCTCCTTTCCTGTAGTTTGAAGCCATTGTTCCATTGCGCCCTAGTCTCCAGGACAGCAGCAAACAAGCTTGCTCCCTCCTCCCTATGACATGACTCACTCAACCAGAGAAGTCAGCCATATCAGAGCACCTGATGAACCAACCTGGGCACAGAATATTATTTGAGAAAACAGAAATGCTGGACCACTCTCACAACTATCATGTCAGGGTAAACAAAGAAGCCACTGAAATCCACAAGAAGCAGCTGGACAATGTCAGCAGAAAGGAGGAAACCATGAAAATGAACAAAATCTGGCTACCAGTATTTTTTAAAAAAACTCTAAAATCAAAACAGTAGATAAGGAACAACACTCTGAAAACAGAAAAATTATAGACATGAAACAATCAGGGCCAGCTAACACCTCCAAACAAATGATTCTCCCAGGCAGGAAGGAGCCAGGCCTTGAGGCCACAGGGCTAATCAAGGTGGTTAATCACAACATTCACAACTGCCTCCAGCAGACAAGAGTTCTTTCTCCCACCCTGGACCTTACACAGATAGATAAGCCTCCCTTGCCTAGTTTCCAACATACCTCACACCTCTGAGGATGCCTGCCACAGATGTGGGTGAAATGTCCAGAGAGAAAGCTTCTGGAACATGGCCATATAGCCCGAAACACTCACAGCACCCCTTTTAGAAACTGTTTTGGCAGAAAGTTGCACGAGTTCAGCTTCCAGACTGGGCTGCGCCTGCAGAATGAATGCATCTTGGCCCCACGTGAGCTGCCATGGCTCCATGCTCTGGGTCCCTGGGAGCAGTCGGTTCCCAAGGCCTTGGCCTCCTGCGTCCAGGGAGTGGTGCCTCCCCAACTGGAAAGAGTCCAGAGGAAGAGGGCAACTAAAATGATCCAAGGCCTGGAAACCATGAATCCATCTGAGGAGTGTCTTAAAGAGCTGGATCGGTTTCGCTTGAAGAAGAGAAGGCTGAGAGGAGACATGAGAGCCATGTATAAATACCTATCTGAAAGGATGCCATAAGGAAGAAGGAGCCGGTTTCCTTTCTGCTGCCCTGGAGGCTAGGACTCAATGGAACCATGGGTTCAAATATCGGGAAAGAGATTCCACCTGAATATGAAGAAGATTTTCCTGACTGTAATCAGAGTTGTTCAACAGTGGAAATCTCTGCCTTGGAGTCTGGTGGAGGCTCCTACATTGGAGGCTTTTAAACACAGGCTGGATGGCCATCTGTTGGGGGTGCTTTGATTGTGCTTTTCCTGCACGGAAGAAAGAAGGACCGGGCTTTAGCACAGCTGCCTATCACCAGCAGCAATAGCTCTTTGCCATCCAAAAGGTTGGCAATTTCAGCTTGAGTCGGGATGAGAGCCCAACCTTCAGCCCAGCTCATTGTCCACCTAAACAGCTCAAAAAGAGATGTGAGCTGTGAGTACAGAGATTAGACACCGCTTAAGAGGGGAGGTATTTTACGGCACCATAAAAAGGAAATACCAGAAAATGCTGGCGATCAAAGAACAGGAAGAAAAATCTGTCATCAAGGCTCATCGTCCTAGAGAAGGAAGCAACAGCACCCCCTGTGGCCGGAATCGAGCACAAGCTCCAAGGACACTGAAGTTGGAAATTGCCGACATACCGCTATCTGTTGTCTGTTTTGTAATAAGGACATTGTCTAAGGACAATGAATGTTTGTTTTGTCTAAGGACATTGAATGTTTGTCATGTATATGTTCTGTGATCCACCCAAAGTCCCCTTCAGGGTGAGAAGGGCGGAATATAAATGCCGTGAATAATAAATAAATAAAAAGGCGGGATGGACTGAATGGCCCGATGTGGCCTCTTCCAACTCTGTAATTCTAACCCCAGCTCCCAGCATCCCCTCGCATTAATCCTGCGCTCCAAGCAATGCCACGCTGCATCCGTCTAGAGTTGGTGTTTCCCATTTCTCCCGGGTGCCCTGCTCACCTCCTCCTCCTCGTCTTCGACGGAGACCAGCGCGGCCTGATAGCTCTCGCAGGCTTCCTTTGCTGCGTACCACGTCATGGCGCGCTCCTCGAAGAGGTAGATGGCCTCGTTGTACTGCTCCCATCGGAGCTGCAGCTTCCTGGTAATGTCCACTGCGGCCCCAAGGGATCATCCAAGGGAGAAAGAGAGAGAGGTTAAGGGCTGCGCAGGCATCAAAGGAAGACTCCCCGGTTGCATCAGCTCCACTGGCCGCCGATTTGCTACCGAGCACAATTCAAAGTGCTTGCTTTAGCCCAGGCATGGGCAAACTTTGGCCCTCCAGGCATTTTGGACTTCAACTCCCACAATTCTTAGCAGCCTACCGGTTCTAGCTCAGCTTACCTGTCCAAACGTATCTCCCTCTATGAACCAGCCTGGGCGTTAAGATCTTCTGGGGAGGCCCTGCTCTCGGTCCCACCCCCTTTGCAGGTACAGCCGATGGGGGCGAGGGACAGGGCCTTCTCAGCGATGGCCCCTCGGCTACGGAACTCCCTTCCCGGCTCCCTCCCTCCCGGCCTTTAGAAAGAAAGGTAAAACTTGGTTTTGGAACCAAGCGTTTGGAGAATAGTTACAGTGCAATAGCCAGCTATGAAGTCAAGGTGACTGGAGCGGCCCTTGGACTATGATTTCAGGATTATGTGCTATGTTTTTAACACTTTAGTTAAATGGATTATATGCTATTGTTTTTATGATTTTAATGAATGCATAATATAGATGTGTTTTATATGTTTTTATGTTGTAATGCGGCATTGAATTATTGCCCAATTGGAAGCTGCTCCGAGTCCCCTTTGGGGTTGAGATAGAGCAGGCACGGGCCAACTTTGGGCCTCCCTCCGGGTGTTTTGCACTCCAACCCCCATAATTCCTAACAGCCTCAGGCTGTGAAATGGAAAAGGAAGGGCCCAAGTTTGCCCGTGCCTGCATCCTGAGTACATTCAAAGCCTGAGAGCCTCATTTGGCGCCATTTGAGAGTCAGACTGGGACTGCGGGGGATCGGCCCACTGGCAAGTCATGCTCTCTCAGCCTCAGAGGAAGGCCCTGCCACGGCAACCCCTTCTGAACAAATCCTGCTGGAGAGTCACGACGTGAAAGCACAGAACGATAAGAGTGACACATTCGAAAAAGATTAACCGAAAACTGAAGCGCAAGGAAGCAGGTATCTGTAGATCATGTTCCTTTATTAACATTCAGCTGAAATCTTTCAGATGCACATAAGGTTTTTTCCCCTCCTGAATCTGCAAAATAAAGTCTCTTTCACAGGTTGACAGTGTGCTTTCCTCTGGTGCCGGAACATGGATCTCTCCCATTCTCTGGCTGCTGGACGTGGCTCCAGCGTCACCGTTGCACTTCGGCAGCTGCCTTTGCTTTTGGGCAGAGATTGTGAAGCTCAGCCTTGGTTGTGTTCAGGCCTTTCAGTCAAACCATTTCTTTTCTGGCTTCATCTTGCAAATGGCCCGCTTCTTTGTGTTGCAAAGAATGTTTTTCCAACACTTTTGAGGGGTGCAACTGGCTTGCAACATGGCACAATCTCCCGCACCTTCGACAGGAGAATCCGGCCGCCAATATCTGAAAACGAAAGGCAGCAGCTGATCAACTGATCAAAGTTGTGTTGTAGAGTTGATATATTACTCTGCTGTGATTGTTATGTATTTTATATTGTGTCTTTTATACTGTGTATTTTATACCACTGTATTTTATTGTATGCTGTTGGGCTTGGCCCCATGTGAGCAGCCCCGAGTCCCCTCAGGGAGATGGGGCGGGATATAAAAATAAAGTTATTATAAAGTTACTATTAACAGCCAGGCAATAATGCAATCGAAGGGAAACATTCCAGATGGGGTGCCAGTTTCTCTCTCTACTTGCAGCCTGAGAGAACTGTTCAACTGAGTTCTCCCTCCCTCTCTCCCCCCTCTCTCTTAGGATGCATCTACACTGTAGAATCAATACAGTTTGGCACCACTTTTAACTGCTATGGAGTCCTGGGAGTTATAGTTTGGCAGGGCACCAGGAAATCTGAGCAGGGAGGGCTCAAGACCTTGTAAAACTACAACTCCCAGGGTTTTACTGCATGTTACTTAACCATGCCAATGCCATCCGGTTGCTGGACCGAGTCAAGGAAATGCAATGCGGATTGTGGCAACGCTCTTGTGGAGCAGCCCAATCCGGATCCTCATTGCCATTTCTGGTGCAGGTAGATGCCCTTAAGAGCCCTTCTTTGCTCCACAGAACTCGGTCCGTGGCTGCATTCGGCACCTGGATTTTGAGCTGGGTTCCAGCGGAGGCTGTGACAGAGTCCAAGTGTGTTGCGAGAGGCCTCCAAGTCCTCTCCAGAGTTTGTAATGTCACCTGGCCTGGTTGGTTCATTGCATGTGTGAATGGGGTGAGTTCTGCGTAAAAGGTCTGCAGCTCCTGTGCTCGTGCTTTCTCCCCCTCTTTTGGTGGAACGGGAAGGAACCCACCCCTGTTTTGTTTATTTGTTGTTAGTTCTGCCTCTGGTTCCAAAGGTTTTGGAAGAGAAGTTGTCCTCAGGAATACATCTACGGCATGCTCCCATGTATAAGTCTAGACATTCTGGTTAAGCAGTCAACCCACAAAGCCTGGGTCGGCATATCCTCGGTCATTGTAAGGATGCGCCTGCATTCACACTGAACGCAGCAGGGCCTTTTGTCCCATCCGCTCAACTCACCTGCCGGGATATTTTTGTCCATCAACCCACTCCCAGTCCTTGGTCCGAAAGAATCCGATCCAGGAGTCCTGATGTGCCGACTTGGTTGTTTTTTCTAGGAACCGCTGCAAGAAGCACAGTCAGATAGTCTCGCCTGGCAGGTGGGGGCTCGTGGCCTTCCCAAGGCCACGGGCTTCTTCCTAGAAGCAGAGCTGTGCCCGAGGGCCACAAAAGAAAGGCAAAGGGCCAGGGAGGCCCCGCTCAGGGTGGCCCTTATGGGTGGCCTCCAATGCCAGGGAGGCCCCTGCCCCACGTGAAGGGCTCCTGGAGGCATCACCATGCGGGGAAAGGGGGCTGGGCCCGGCAGAGCTCCTCTTCAGTGCCGGGATCTGCCCCAAACCATGTCTGCTTGGGTTGCGTTTCGGAGAAACATGTCCTTTTGCAAGGGAGTGAGCGCAGGCTCAGCAAGGCTGTATTTGCACTGCTTGCTGGGTAGAATGAATCCCGAATGGCACCCGTAGATTCGTCTCCACTAACATTCCCTTCACTTTTGTCTTTGTTTGGTTGCCTTCCTTCTAGTCGTGGCATCTAGTCCACATTGACATCACAAAGAGGTGTCTCAGAGTGCATCTACATTGTGGAATTAATGCAGTTTGGCACCCCTCTTAACCGCCATGGCGCAGTGCTAAGGGATCCTGGAAGTTGTATTTATTATTTACAGCATTTATATTCCGCCCTCCTCACCCTGAAGGGGACTCAAGGCGGATCACAGAACACATATACCGCAAACATTCAATGCCGAGTCTAACAATGCTGTTACTCCACCTCCCTGCCAAAGAGCTTTCTTTGTTCGTAAATGTTCTCCTTATTTCTGATTGAATGCAAGGCCTAAATACCTTCCCGCTTTAATGTGGTTCCTATTTATCTACTCACATTTGTTTTCAAACTGCTAGGTAGATGGAAGCTGGGCTAAAGGTCAGGAGCTCACCCTGACCCGGGTTTTGTACTCTCAACCTTCCGGTTGGCAAGATTTATTGCATCTTGAGAATTAGCCTGCTGTGCTAAAGCTCAGTCCTTGCAGTGTGTATTAGCTGCCTGTGGTCTCTTTTCAGAGAGGTAAAGTGGGATGATGATGATGATGATGATGATGATGATGATGGGCACCAGTACTAACACCCTTACAAAAGTACAACTCCCAGGCAGCCATAGCACTGAGCCATGGCAGTCAAAGTGGTGCCAAGGTGCATTCCTTCTTCAGTGTAGATGCGCCCTTGGAGATGACAGGATCCTTGCCAAGGCGTCCCTCCAAAACCTTCCTAATTGATTCAACCTGCATCTAGACAGGTCCGTGATTTTGAATGCTCCACATTTTTTAAAAAACAGTTTTTAACTTGTCCAACTGCTCAGCATGTTTTAGTAAGTTTCAAGCAAGCATTTTCCAAACAAGTTCCAGTTGTTGCATGTGGTTTAAACTGCTTTTATGACCTATCCCCTTGGATCCCCTGGTGCCAGGAAGAAAGGGGCCACCGATAGCAAAGAAAGGGGCCACCGATAGCAAAGAAAGGGGCCACCGATAGCAAAGAAAGGGGCCACCGATAGCAATGTCCCGTGGAAACGAGAGGGAAGGAGGGAGGGAGGGAGGGAGGTGGGGCCTGGGTTCTGCTCACCTCCTCGGCTTCGTTTTCCACGTAAACCAGGAGGGACTGCTCGCTCTCACAAAACCTTCTGGCTCCTTCCCAAGTGTACAACACTTCGCCAAAGTAATATAGGACCTCCTTGTGGGGCATCCACTCCAGGTAGAGCTTCCTGTCAAGGTCATCTTGGACCCAAGCCAGGATTGCAGGAAAGAGAGAGAGAGAGACAGAGAGAGACAGAGAGAGAGAGAGAGAGAGAGAGAGAGAGAGAGAGAGAGAGAGAGAGAGAGAGAGAGAGAGAGAAGGAAAGAGGGAATGAGTTAAAGAGGGACTTCAGCAGGAGCCAGGCTGAAGGCCTGTGCCGCTTGTATGAAAAATCATTTCACCACCCACACAACATTGTGTGTGTGTGTGTGTATGCACATATATGAGGGTGGGTCAAAAAGTTTTGCCTCCTGTGCCATAAAACATTATGAATGAACATATGACTGTGGAAGTGGCTACAGACCATAGCCTGAACTGTTCTGTATGCAAAACTACCGTTCAACATCACCACCATCAATTTGGACACATTTGTGCCACCGTTTAACCCAGTCATCAAATCCATTTTGAAAAAATTCAGGGTTTTGCTTCGTGACCCATGATTTTCAAGCTGTTTTAACATGATTCAGTGTCAGACTACGCAGAGAAGCCAGAGGTCCCCTGGAAGACAACCTACCTGATTTCAGATTCGAGGACTTGAATGACATTAAAAGAAGCTTGAAAATCATGGATCACGAAACAAAACTCTGAATTTTTCCAAAATGGTTTTGATGCCTGGGTTAAATGGTGGCACAAATGTGTCTAAATTGATAGTGATGATGTTGAACAGTAGCTTTGCATACAGAACAGTTCAGGCTCTGATCTGCAGCCACTTCTGAGGTCATGTGTTTATTCATAATGTTTTTATGACACAGGAGGCAAAACTTTTTGACCCACCCTTGTGTGTGTGTGTGTGTGTGTGTGTGTGTGTGTGTATGGAAAGTGGGACTCGGGAATCCCAATGGTGTGGCCCT
This sequence comes from Anolis carolinensis, assembly GCF_035594765.1. NCBI lineage: Eukaryota > Metazoa > Chordata > Lepidosauria > Squamata > Anolidae > Anolis > Anolis carolinensis. The sequence continues at coordinate 129,383 of NC_085845.1, read as the reverse complement.
TGAAGGTCACCTGGAGACACGCTTCCTGCTGAAGCACATCCCCAATTTAATTCTAATTAATTTCTCATGCCAAATGGAACCATTGTGGAATTGGAAGGGACTCCAAAGGGCATCCAGCCCAACCCCAGTCCGCCAGGCAGGAATAGGTGACCAAAGCCCTCCGACCTCTGCTTAAAGACTTCTGAGGGAGGAACATCGACCTTCCAAGGGGACCTTACAGTAAAGCAAAAAAGAGCTTCCTAATGGTTATGCAGAATCTCTTTTCTGCCCTTTGAACCCATGAGTTGATGTTCTTGGGTGCATCTATGCCAGGCATGGGCAAACTTTGGCCCTCCTTCCATGTGTCTTGGACTTCAGCTCCCACAATCCCTGACACCCTCAGGCCCCTTCCTTCCTTAGGTCTGGGGGGGGGGGGGGGCAAAGACCATTGCCTCCCTTGGCCCCTTCTACACTGCCATATAAAATCTGGGTTATAAGGGGACTTCCTTTGGCCCTTTTGCCCCGCATTTGCAGCCTTCCCTTCTGGGCCATGCCTTTTGCACCAGTTGCAGCCAGGGCTCTGGAGGGGGCTCCCGTCACCCTGGTTTGGCCCCTCTGGGAGATCCTTTCCCAGGGCATGTCCTGCAGGGCTTGTTAATGCCCTTGAAACGCTGGTGGTTCCCCTGTTTTTATTGTATGTGTTTCAATGTTAAGGTGCCTTGAGTCTCAGGTTGGAGGAAATGAAAAAGTGAAGCATAAATTAAGACAAAACCTATCATCCTCATGGTCTCCATTTTGCTCATTGTACCTCATCTCAATACAACCTCAATCAGTGGCTGATACTAGATGAGAAACTCCCCCCCCCCCCGGGGGGGGCACACAGAAGACTGGGCGGCTTGGAAGGCACGTTGATTGATTGATTGATTGATTGATGTATTGTGTCAGAAGCTAATTGAGAATACAGTTGTAAGGTATAGAAAAACCACAAGCTAAGTTAAAAACTTGGCATTCTGCTAAATGTCCTTTGACCAGAAGCTGGCCCCTTGGAGTGAGTGCCTCGGGCGTCGCAGCAAGAAGGCCCTCCTCCCTGGTGCACGTGGCCGGGCTCGGGCTGCATTGCAGTCGGTGGTCTGTGGTTTGCTCTTCTCCACACTCGCATGTCGCGGACTCCGCTTTGAGGCCCCACTTCCTAAGGTTGGCTCTGCATCTCGTGGTGCCAGAGCGCAGCCTGTTCAGCCCCTTCCAAGCCGTGTGCCCAGGAGGGACTCTCATCTGGTCTCAGCCATGGATTGAGGTTCCGGGTGTAAGCCTGCCACTTTTGGACTCTGAGTGTCTCTGTGGATCCTAGAAGACTATTTCTTGATTTAAGGCATTGGCGTGCTGGCTGATATCTGAACAGATGGGCCAGAGATGTCACTGCCTTGGTCCTTTCATTACAGGCTGCTGCTTCCTGATGGATGTCAGGTGGTGCAATATCAGCTAAGGAGTATAATTATTGCAGTGGTGTAGGGCGTAGACATCCTGTGATAATGCGGCATGTCTCATTAAGAGCCACATCCACTGTTTTTATGTGGTGAGATGTGTTCCACACTGGACATACATACTCAGCAGCAGAGTAGCCAAGCGCAAGGGCAGATGTCTTCACTGCCTCTGGTTGCGATCCCCAGGATGTGCCAGTCTGCTTTCGTGTGATATTATTTCTAGCGCCCACTTTTTTCTTGATAGTCAGGCAATGCTTCCTATAAGTCAGAGCACGGTCCTGAGTGACTCCCAAGCTTGAGGTGCTTGTCTATTCTTAAGGTGAAAAACACATGTCTGTATTTTAGATGGATTAGGAATCAGCTGGTTTTCCTTGTCATAGGTAGTAAGGGCACCTAAAGCTTCAGAGAGCTTCTGTTTAACCATTTCAAAGCTCCCTGCTTAGGCAGTGATGGCATAGATGAAACTCTATCCCTTCTGGCAGTGGCTCATCATTCATGTAAATGCTGGACACTGATGGAGCAAGCACGCTCCGCTGAGGCAGGCCGCTCTTCTGTTTGCTGAACAGGCAGCGCTCTGGCACCATGAGGTGCAGAGACAACCTTAAGAAATGGGGCTGGAAAGTGGAGTCCACGGCATGCAAGTGTGGGGAAGAGCAAACCGCAGACCACTGACTACAATGCAGCCTGAGCCCTGCCACAAGCACCACGGAGGACCTTCTTGCAACCACACCAGAGGCACTCACTCCAAGTGACCAGATTCTGGTCAAAGGATATTTAGTATCAGGCCAGGTTTTTTACTTTATTTGTTATTGGTTTTGTATACATTATGAATGTATTCTCAATTTGCTTCTGACACGATAAATAAAATCTCAGTACAATGTATACATTATGCCCTCCACATTTGCAGGTTTGTTTTGTTGGAGGATTTGAATTAAATGGTCTCTCTAGGAATCCGTAGGTCCTCCAGTGCTGTTCTATGGTCAACTTTCAGCAAAGCTTGACCAGAGTCATGCTGCAGGACCCAGAGAGGTATCTCTCTACCTATGAGAGAGAAGTCAGGCAGAGACCAGTCGGGACACAGGCTGGGTCTACGCTGCGGAATTCATGCAGTTTGGCCCCACCTTCACGCTGCACAAGTGGGCATCGTAATGATATATCCCTATTGCGATACCCATGAAAACGGCCGCGCCAGAAGCCATCAGCCATTCATTGTCATTCTACAGCAATGGACCAAACTGTGAGGGGGGGGGGGCTCCTCTCCCAAATCCAGTCTGGCAAACCATTCCTGGTCAAATGGCAGAGTTTCCCTGATCAGAACATCTATCCCAGGAACATAATAAGCAATGATTACATGAATGTAAGCATAATAAATACATATGCACATGCATCTCAAAAATACTACAACTCAAAAAATACTACAGCACTTAAATCTCGTTATGCCAGAGAAGGCATGGAAAGTCATACACAGCCCGGAATACATACAACAACCCTGTGATCCCGGCCATGAAAGCCTTCGACAACACATGGAAAGTCCTTCTAAATCAGGCCTGGGTCAACCCCGTCCTTCCCTCCGGGTGCTTTGGATTTCAACTCCCATACTTCCTCACAGCCTCAGGCCTTTTCCTTTTCCCTTTCCTTTTACACTTAAGTAGTTGGGGGGGGGGGGCTGAGGCTGTGAGGAATTGTGGGAGTTGGAGTCCAAAACACCTGGAGGAAAGGACGGGGTTGGCCCAAGCCTGCTTTGGAGGGACCTGGCCCTAAACCCAGCCGTCGCCAAGGGCCCACGGGTCGTGGAAAGGAAGGAGAAGAGCCCAAGAAGGAGAGAAGACACAGGAAGGAAAGAACGGGAAGAGAGGAAACAGGGAGAGCGCTTCGCTTCCTCGGCTTGCAGAGAGTGTGTTGCTCTAACCCTCACGAACGGGAGCCAGATCCCTGCTGGAGGCTGACATCTTCATCAATGGAATTGTATCAGCATAGCGGGGAAGCTTCGAAATGTCCGTATCCAATGCGGAGACGGTGTTTACCATTGTTACTACATAAAGGCTCTAGCAAAGTGGGAAATGCACATGCATGGCGGATGCAGAAGGGCTCCCAAAAGGACAGCTCAGGGTCAGGAGTCTGGTCCTATTCTAGTCCACGCAGACGCTATCCCAGCCATGGGCAAACCCGGGCCCTCTTTCCAGGTGTTTTGGACTCCCACATTTCCTATCAGCCTCAGGCCCCTTCCTTTCCTTTCCTTTCCTTTCTTTTCCTTTCCTCTTAAGGAGCTGGGGGGGGGGGGGGAAGAAGGGGCCTGTGGCTGTTAGGAATGGTCAGAGTTGAAGTCCAAAACACCTGGAGGGAGGGCCCAAGTTTGCCCATGCCAGCTCTATCCTGCCTGTGAAGCCTTTGCTTTCCGAAAACAGCCCCAAGTGTCCTAAGCCCTTCTCTCTGTGCCACCGTCTCAGCCACAAAGGGACACTTGTTTGCGTGTGTGTCTCAAGCTGCCAGGACAGACGTGTCTCAATTCACAGGATGGGGTTATTCCTGGGAATGACTTCTTTCATGTAAAATGGCACCAGAGGCAGAAACAGCAGGGAAAGAACGAGTATTGATGGGTGCGCTAGGAAAATAAGGGGAAGAGAGCAGTTCAACACCTTTGGGCGAACTTGCAAAGAAGACATTTATGCACATGCCAAAGAAAACAACTGAGCCATTTGTTTTAAAAATAAGAATTATGAACCAATGGGGGATGATTTCAGAAATGCTTCCAAAATGCATCCAGGGATTTCTTTCTTTCTTTCTTTCTTTCTTTCTTTCTTTCTTTCTTTCTTTCTTTCTTTCTTTCTTTCTTTCTTTCTTTCTTTCTTTCACCCACTTCCAATTCTCTTCCATTTTAGTGGCCAAACACCTAGTTCTCTGTCTTTCAGGAAAGACTGTTCAAGGTGAAGGGAAATACAGTTGCAAGGCCTCTGGCATGTCAGGATCCATTGCAAGAAGCTAGTCATCCAACCAAATAACTGAAGCCAAAAGGTCAAGGCAAGGAGATGTTGAGAGCAGCTGTTGGGAGAGTAAGAATCCCCAAAACAAGAGCCATGTTGGGTTCTTTGGAGGGCCGTGAGAGAAGCGCAATGCTGGAAGATGCGCAGCTGGCTGGATCGGAGACACGAGGTGCTTGGTTGCTCCACATTTTCCGTTTAAAAGGCTTGGCTCCTGCAAGGATCGTCCTTCCCTCTTTGCTGGGCCTCAAAGGATGGAAGGATCTCTTCTATCATGTCCTGGTGAGGAGGCAGCTCCTCCACAGCATTGGCCCTTGGAGAGAGACTGTCCCTGGAACCAGAAGACCTTCCCAACCCAACTCCTTTGCATTGGACTCCTCGGATTCCAGAGGGCAAGTTACGGCAGTCTTGGCAGCCATGTTCATAAGCCAAGGAGGCTCAGCGACGGGCAGAGTTGGCTTGGCACGTCCTCCTTCTTCTGGAGTGAGTCCATGGGCCCAAGTGTTCATGAGGCTGCCACCATGAGGGGCCGCGGGTGGCTCATGGGTTAGACCCTTGTGCTGCTGGACTGCTGACCTGAAGGTTGGCAGTTCGAATCTACGGGACAGGAGGGTGAGCTCTGTTAGCGCTAGCTCCTGCCAACCTAGCAGTTCAAAAACGTGCAAATGTGAGTAGATCAATAGGTACTGCTTTAGTAGGAAAAGGCAAAACGACGCTCCAAGCAGTCCTGCTGGCCATACAACCAGGAGGTGACAAGGCAGGCTCCTCTGTTTGGAAACGGAGAAGAGCACCTCCCCCAGAGCCAGAGATGAGCACCGCCTCCAAAGCTGGAAATGAAAGGAGAAGCCTTTGCCTTTGTCTGTGTCTGTGTGTCTCACGGTATGTCATTGTAACCAGGCACTGAATGTCTGCCTGTGTCTGTTTATATGCTGTAATCGATGTGTTGCTGCTATTACAGAAACAAGGCTGTCCAGGTGTCTGTCTTCTCCACCTGCTTTTTTTTTGGGGGGGGGGGGGGGGGTCTTGGGCTGCGGCCACATGGATTTGCCCTTAGACCAGTGGTTCTCAACCTGTGGGTCCCTCCCCAGGGGGTTTTGGCCTACAATTCCCAGAAATCCCATCCAGTTTACCAGCTGTTAGGACTTCTGGGAGTTGAAGGCCAAAACATCTGGGGACCCACAGGTTGAGAAACACTGCTGTGGACCAAGGAGCAATAACCTCATCCCAGAGACCTCCTGGGGATCCTTCCTTCCTTGTAGGGGCTCTTATAGGCGAGTCCTCTGCTCTGGCAACTGATTTATATCCCACTGGCAGCCCAGCATTCCTGGCCACCAACGGGAAGACCATCCTCAGGCCACTTCTGTCTCTTCTCTGGAGCAAGCCTTCTTCTCTCTCCTCCATAAGAAGCAGCAAAGTGGCAGGAACCTCCTCCCGTTAGGCAAATCAAACTATGAGGAATTCTCATGGGAATATTGAACTTGGAGGCACTAAGCTCAAGAGGTAGTATGGCAGCTATCGTCTGAAGGGATGGGATGTGGACGATAGGGCAAGATGGCGCAAGCCAGGTACGTAGAAACAAAGGCAAACCCTGCCAGGAGTAAAGACAGGCCAAGCTGCCAGGTTTGGTTTCACCTGGATTCTCATTTTCCACCCTTAGATTTGTTTTGTTCCCTGCTTGGAAATTCATTCTTGACCCTCCACATGTCACTGTGTCACCCAAGTGATCCCAGCATTCATGTTTTAGCAAGAAATTTCCACTTAATACCTTTTTGCTCATTATTTCCACTAGTCAACTCATTTTTGTATACACGGGATACAATTAATATACTTCTTATCAATGAACAGCAATGCGTAAATGGAAAAGGTGTGAGCATGGAAAGATGGCTATGTTTTGCCCTGGGCATTTACATGGAAAGTGCACAGCGTGGAAGTGTGAACCAAAGACATTCTTATTCATGGCTGCCAATATATTGATCAGGAGGCCAGTGAGTCCAGGTATGGGACCTTGGCCTGTATGTGGATGGGAGCAGCAATACCTTTGGAAGGCCAGGGAGCTTTGGGCTGCGCCTGGATCTGGGCCCTGGTGTCAGGATGCCAAATGCCGGCCTTGGGAAGTTCATCCGCATGGGTCCTCCTGACATGATGGAATGCGAGGAGGAAGGCGGGAGGGACAGTGGTGCTGATAAGACCATCTGGCAGTTGTCATGAGAACTTGAAAGGAGAGAATTGAAAGCAGAATTGGGAAGAGGGGCTGGAGTGAAAGGGATTATAAAGCCGGACATTGCAATTGTATACTTAGGACTGTCTTGCTTGTGCTCTGGTGACCAAGAACAAAGAGCATCCGGTGTGCGCTGCTGAGCATTGTGAGCTGCGTGTGTTCTGAGAAGCCCCAGGACCTGACACCTGGGCAGCAACTGGAGGCCGCGCTGGTGGTTTCCCCCCCCCCCACCTTTTCCCCAAAACTGGGACTCAAGGCAGCTTAGACACATTGAAACACACAGATAAAACTACATAGAAAGACCTAACCAATGCAATCAAGTTAGTAGACGACAGAAGCCAATAAAACTGCACCCCGACAAAAGCCTGTGTCACCAAAAGCACGTCAGAATTGCAATGTTTTCACCCGCAGGAGGAAGCCCCACCTTCCTGGTCTCTTCAGGGAGGTCTTTGGACCCATTGGGAGCCATCACCAGGAAGACCCCTCTTGTCTTCCCAAGGCGGCGACGGAACAGAGAGAAAGGCCATTGGAAATAACTGAGCAGAGGGGACTTCTCCCAAGGGCTCTCTCTCCCTGGGATGGCCTTGCAGATGGGCCAGAGATCGTAGCAGAGTGCGCAGAATGTCACCACCGAAATCCTGACCATGGCTACCTTCATAGAATCATAGAGTTGGAAGAGACCACATGGGCCATCCTGTCCGGGCCCCTTCTTCCAGGCAGGAAAAACACAATCCAAGCACCCCTGACAGATGGCCATCCTGTTGGAAATAGCAACCTCCCAAGCATTTCACTATTTATTTCTTAATGTATATATTTGCTAACCTATATTCTATGTGTATGGTGATTTGCCAGTTCGACTGTACCTCCTTGGTGTGGAAGGGACTATAGACATGTGATTGTACTGAGCATGTTCAGACTCAGGACTCCATTTTGTATTCACTCTTTGCATCAGACCTCAGTGGAAATGGATGCATGTATGTTGTTGTTTGGACTTCACTATAGACATATGCTTATGGACTTCAGTGAGTAAAAATATACTTAAAGACTATGGACTATTGATTAGGAATGATACCCTGTGTACTCAACACACAGAGAACTACATCCTATCTGTAACCAAACTTTAATAAGAAATGTGCCTGTATGATAACAAAAAAACCCAAGATTTGTTATTTTTCAAAGAAGACTGGTTTTTTTTAAAAAAAATCTCTGAGTGCATATTTTAAATAAGAGGTTTTAATGGAGTGTATTTCTTTTGGGCAACTACAAATTTCAACTGCAAAGAAACAACCATTCCCTGCTAACCAAATGTATTTTTGTAGTGGCATGTCTATGTCCTTGGCAGTCCAAAGACATGGTTCTTCAGTCTAACAGCTGAGTTACCTGTCTGCCATTACATGACTCCTTGAGAATATCACTTGTTCAAAGAGTTGACTTCTAACAAGGTCATGCTTTTCTTGATTAGTGGCTTTCAGAAGGTGGTCTCCACATGTTCATGGAGATTCACGTTTGTCAAATGGATGTGACTTCATGATTGCCATTTATTTCCAAAAGGATATGTGCCCAGAGAGTGGGTGCAGTTATTTTCCAATACTTCCAGCCTCTGTTTAAGAGCCCCCAAGGAAAGAGCTTCCAGTGGATTCCAAGGCAGAGAGTTCCACTGCTGAACCCATTTACAGCCAGGAAGTTCTTTCTAATGTTCAAGTGGAATCTCCTTTCCGGTCATTGGGACCTATCTTGCATGATCACTGAGCCACCCAGCCTCACCTTCTGCTGTAGGATGAATGCAGCTCGACATCACTTTACCTGCCCTGGTTCCATGCCATGGGATCCTGGAAGCTGTACTTTGGTGAAGCACCATCAGAGAAGGCCAAAGACCTTGCCCAGCAACACCTCCCAGGATTCCAGAGCACTGAACATTCATCCTACAGTGTAGATGCTCTCATATTTGATTTGCCTGGTTTCCCCAAGTACAAGATGGCCAAAGAGAACCACCACAGGAAAGGGATGGGAAAGGAAGGAAGGATGGGAGGGAGAGGAACCGTTCTCTTGAAGGGCCGGTTGGGTTTGGAGACACAGGAGGGTCCATGAGGCCACTTCCAACTCAATGATGCTATGAATGATGAAGCAAGGGACCCCAATTTTTATTCATTTTATGTCAACTTGATATTTTGATTCCAGTTGGCATTTGTACCTGCATTTATTGGTAGAATTGTGGGGGGGGGGGGGGGTTGTAAACAATGGGATATAATCAAACCAACGTTGTGCCTGATGCCTCCCTGAACAAAGCCATGGAGATTCCAGCCCGCCTTCTGGTTTTCTGAGCAACTCATTCCCTAGACTTACCAATCGCATTCTCCAGCTCCATGGTTTTTAAGGTCCACACGGCCAGAATGTCTGCGAGCTTCTGCAGGTGCAACATCTTTTCAGTATCTGAAAGGATTGCCACAATTCTGGTCAGTGGGAGCCTCAACTGCCCTAATGATCAATAATAATAATAATAATAATAATAATAATAATAATACAGCTTGACAACATCAAACATGAACATGTGAAAACTGTGGTCAGCAAAGAATGCACTCAACGAGTCAGAAAAATTCTCAAAAGCAAGCTCAATGGAGGCAACACCATCAAGGCCATAAACACCTGGGCCATACCTGTCATAAGATATACTGCTGGCATTATAAATTGGACACAGGTGGAATGGGACAATTTGGAAAGAAAAACAAGAAAACTCATGACCATTCATCATTCACTGCACCCTCGCAGTGATGTTGACCGGCTATATCTGCCTCGAAGATCAGGGGGCAGAGGACTCTTTCAAGTCAAACAAGCAGTCAAAGAAGAAGAACATGCCCTGGCAAAATATGTAAAGCAAAGTGAAGAACCTGCTTTGATAGAAGTCAAAAATCAGAAACTCCTCAAAGCACAGCAGACAAAGAATCAGTACAAGAAAACCGCACTACAAACTAGAGCTAACAGCTGGCACAACAAAACATTGCATGGAAAGTTCCTTGACAAAATTGAAGGAAAAGCTGATAAGGAGAAGACCTGGCTCTGGCTCACGAATGGGACCCTGAAGAAGGAGACAGAAGGCCTGATCCTTGCAGCCCAGGAGCAAGCCATCATGTCAAAGGCCACCCTACTAGGATCTGCACGCATCATCCGGAAATACATCATATAGTCCTAAACGCTTGGGAAGTGTTCGACTTGTGATTTTGTGAAACAAAATCCAGCATATCTATCTTGTTTGCTGTGTCATATAATGTTGTTTTGTCAATAATAATAATAATAATAATAATAATAATAATAATAATAAATAAACTGAACTGTTTGTTGGAAATGAAAGCTATGGACTTGTCAACATCAGAAGAGGAATATTCCAGGGAGACTCATTGTCCCCTCTGCTTTTCATTATTGCCATGATCCCTCTGTCAACAATCTTACAAAAAACAAACCTCAGCTATCAAACATCTAAAAAAATCTCACAAAATTTCGCATCTGATGTACATGGATGACCTGAAGCTGTATGGGCAAACAGAAACTGAAATCCAGTCTCTGACTAGCACTGTCCGAATTTTTAGCACTAATATCAGCATGGAGTTTGGTTTGGACAAATGTTTGACAGTGGCATTGAAGAAGGGAAAAGTCATTGAAAGTGAGGGCATAAATATGCGTAATGGCCAAACAATAAAGTGTTCGACTTGTGACTTTGTGATACGAAATCCAGCATATCTATCTTGTTTGCTGTGTCATAAAAATGTAATAAATGTTATTTATATTTCACTCTATGTCCACGAGGGGACTCAGGGCGGATTACAGAACACACATACAGCAAGTATTGAATGCTGTTACACAATTAACAAGGTCAGGCAATACACAAACATAGGTAAAGGCGTTTCTTTATTCCTGGCATCTTGGAGGCTGTGCTTGTCTCCAGCATTGGTGGGGGGGGGTGGTTTCTGTCACTCCATCTTCCATGCCGAGGAGCTTAGCTATCCTTAGATGTCCTCCCGATCGACGACATTAAGGGCGCCTTCCCGCTAAAAGCTGTACCTATTCATCTACTCACATTTTCCTTTTGATCTGCTAGGTCTGATGGTGGGTGCTCACCCTGACCTGGGCTTGACTTGCCAATTTTTCGATCGGCAGAGTTTTCTGCAGCTAGCGTTTGAGCCCGCTGGGCTAAGCCTGGCCCCTGTGGATAGAACAGATGCAGCCTGGCCCCACTTTCACCGCCTAGGCCTAGTTCTATGGGATCCCGGGATTTGCAGTTTGGGGAGACCCCAGAGCTCTGTGGCAGAGGAGGCTAAAGGCACTGCAAAACTATGGCTCACAGGAGTCCTTTGCATGGAGCCATGGCAGTTAAAGTGGTGCCGAACCATCTTCGCTCTGCAGTGTAGATGCTCCCTTAGTTGCGGGGAAGACAGAAAGGGTCTGTACTTATAATATTCATTACAATATTTTTATCTCACCCTGTGCTGTAAACTATCTATCTCTATCTTCATTTTCTATCATTTAATTTTTATCTATCATTTAGCTCGATCATCTATCTTTATCAATTAGCTATCTCTATAATAGGCATGGAAAAACTTCTGCCCTCCAGGTGTTTTGGACTTCAACACCCACAATTCCTAGCAGCCTACCGGAGGGCCAGGCTTTAGCACAGCAGGTTAATCCCTAAGCTGCAATAAATCTTGCCAACCAGAAGGTTGAGAGTTCAAAGCCTGGTCAGGTTGAGCTCCTGACCTTTTGCCCTGCTTCTGACTACCTTGCAGTTTGAAACCAAATGTGAGTAGATAAATAGGAACCACATTAAAGCAGGGGGGGGCATTTAGACTTGGTATTTGATCAGAAGAAATGAGAAAGTTTATGAACAAAGAAAGCTCTTTGGAGCAACAGCACCCCCCCCCCTCCAGTGGCCGGAACTGAGCACAGCCTCCAAAAATGCCGAAAGATGGGAAAGCCTATATATACCTCTATCTGTTGTCTGTCTTGCCATTGTTAGAATCGACATTGAATGTTTGCCATATATGTGATCTGCCCTGAGTCACCCCCATCACCCACTTTAAGGCCAGGTGGGATTTACGGGTGGAATGCATACTGGACGATGGGAGTTTCAGCATCTTCATTCACATCCAGAGACTACTGCAAACCCCATCAGCTATGGATATGGGCCAAACGTGGAATACAGATCATCCTGGAGAGAAATGACAGAGGATGTTGGGACTTATAGACCACCCATATCCTTATGTATTTTCTAATGGGTCCATTCATAACACCCAAAAACAACAATGGCTTTTCTAATGTGTATCCTTACCAAATTACCTAACCCAGTGCTCTCCTCTATAACCGATTGCTCACCATTCTTTTCTTTGAGGGATGGTTGCAGCATGCCAGCATAATCCAGCATCCTATTAATAGCTGCGACTTGTACGTTGGCTCTCTTTAGCTTCTGGTGATCTAAAAACGGGCAAGAAGGAAAGACGTTCAGTACCACAAGGCTCTATGATAGGCATGGGCAAACTTTGGGGCCTCCAGGTGTTTTGGACTTCAACTCCCACAATTCTTAACAGTCTACCAAAACACCTTGAGGGAGGGCCCATTTGTCCATGCCTGCCCGATGGCCGTGATCCTGTGGGTTAGCCCCATCTCGAGTTGCCCCATGAACCCCTTACCCAAGTCAAGGTCCAATGGATTCAATCACTCCACCTTGGTCAGACCAACTACAGAAATTATATCTATGTTTAGTGGGTTTAGCAGGGCTTTTCCTCTACTCCTTCATCCAACCCAAATTCCTTAAAGTAATCTCCAGCTACTTGAGACAGGGGCACAGTGAAGCAAAGGAAAAGATGTTCCTCCTCAACATTAGGCAGAGGACTATGGACTGAGTGGGAGTCTTCAAGCGCTTGAGGAACACATTGGAGCAATGAGGGGAGTGGCTGTCTGTTGGAAATACCAACCTTCTCCAAGCCTCCACTAATTATTTGTTTATATATAATTCAGATTGCTTGCTATATTGTATATGTGTGTCTTGGTATGCGGTTTTTCTTAACTCTTTTTGTGATCAGATCTGGGCTTGTTCAGGACTCAGACTCCATTTTAGAAACTGTATGCTTTCAGACGGCAGTAGAAACAGTACAGCTAAGAAGTCTTTAGAGACGAGAGACACTTTGAGACTCTCAGACCAGAGAAATGCTTGAGACTATGGACTATTAAGATTCTAAGAAAGGTGGCCTGTGTTACTTGCACAGAAAAACTACTTCAAATCCTATCTGTAACTAGATCGATAAACAAATTACCTATATGCTGAATACATGAAGTTTGTGAGTAAACCAACTAGGTTACTTTTAAAGAAGTCTGCCTATTTTGGTCTCTTGGGAGCATGATTTAAACCAAGATTTTTTAAGGGAGAGGAGATATTTTTTGGGCAACTGAAAAAGCACTCTGCTATATATGTGTGTGTGTGTACATTAGCATATCTTTGTCCCTAACAGTTCAAAAAGATATCTAGGTATATCAGTCTAATAACTGAAAAACCTCATTGCCTTGCATGAATGCTAGTGGATATTTACCACTAAGGAGAAGGTTGACTCAAGCGACTTTTAACTCTTCTCAGGGAGATTCCTGATTTTCCCAAAATGGTGGTGAATGCCATTTCTGCTAGGTTACTGAGATTCCCATTTCCCAAAAGGTTATGGCATCATTTCTCCAAAAGACTATGATCTAAAAGGCCATGTCTTTCCAAAGTTTTGATACACTTTAAGTGCCCTGGCTCAAGGCTATGAAGTCCTGCGACTTGGAGGGAGCTCCAAAGGATCTTGAGACTTCTCTGCCAAAGAGTTCAAGGACCTCACCAAACTGCAACTCCCAGAACCCCATAGCATTGAGCCACAACCGTCAAAGTGGCACTGAACTTCAATTATTCTAGAGTAGAGATGCGCCTTTAGGCAGGTTTGCAATGCTAGACCCATTTCTAGTGATATACTAAAGCCTTTAATGAAAACGTGGATCAGCTGAAGCCATTTATATCACTTCCATGGATTACGGGGTTTGGGGTCTTTGTCCATTGTATTGCTTTTACCCTGTTTCCCTGAAAATAAGACATCCCCAGAAAATAAGACCTAGTAGAGGTTTTGCTGAATTGCTAAATATAAGGCCTCCCTCAAAAGTAAGACCTAGTAAAGTTTTTGTTTGGAAGCATGCAGGATCCGTAAATGTACATACCATAGATTGTTGTACATGGAAATAAATAAATAATAATAATAATAATAATAATAATAATAATAACAACAACAACAACTTTATTCTTGTATCCCACCTCCATCTCCCAGAAGGGACTCGGGGCAGCTTACACAGGGATAAGCCCAACAACAACATAAATTTACATACAAACAGAAATTTAAAACAGTAATTTTAAAACAGTATAGCAATAAAATATAGAAATTCTTGAAAGGATTCACAGTTTGGTTATGCTGTTTTGTGATGACAACTACTGTAGAGTAGATAATGTTCATTTTTAAAAATTCAACCATAAATGTGAATTTGTCTTTGTGGAAAAATAAGACATCCCCTGAAAATAAGACCTAGCGCATCTTTGGGAGCAAAAATTAATATAAGACACTGTCTTATTTTCGGGGAAACAGGGTAGCACTGTTTGCTTTTAAGAGAGAGAGAAAATGCCATATAATCATAAATATAATAATAAGGTTCCAGACATCTCCTTGGTT